>NW_026896003.1:0-191295 GCF_033153095.1 Gastrolobium bilobum
GAAATATAAGCCTAGTATTGTAGTGATTCTAGAACCTCGGTGTAGTGGTCAAAAAGCTTCTGACATTATCCGAAAATCTGGGTTTAAGCATGCTTTTGTTCAAGAGGCAGAAGGTTACTCAGGGGGTATTTGGATCCTCTGGAATGATGAGACTGGTCTCGTTGAAATTATTAATCACACAAAACAGTTTGTTCATTTTAAAGTTCAGAATTTTCATGTTCCTTCCTTTTCTTGCACGGCAGTTTATGCGAGTCCTAGGGAAGAAAATAGAAAGGAGCTATGGGATGATCTGCTAAACATTAGTCTCCATTGTAATGGGCCGTGGTTGGTGGCTGGGGATTTTAATGAAATAGCAAATCGGGATGAGAAGAAAGGTGGCTGTAGAGTTAACTTAAACAGATGTTCCAATTTTGCAAATGTTCTTCATAATTGCAAGCTGCTGGATCTTGGAGGATCAGGTCCTTGGTTTACATGGAAGGGTCCGAAGTTTCTTCATCTTGATCGTGTTTTTAAGAGGCTGGACCGAGCCTGTGCTAATGCAAGTTGGAAGACTACCTTTACTGATGCTGGCGTTAAGGTACTTCCACGGATTTATTCTGATCATAGTCCCATTTTGGTCTACTTGTCTAACTTGGACACAGGTTGGAAAAATCGTCCCTTTCGCTTTGAGATTGCTTGGATGGAGCATTATAACTTTACTCAGTTTCTGGCTAGGAGCTGGAATGTTGTGAAAGACACTAGAACGAATCTGCATGATCTGACTCCAAATTTAAAAAGATGGAACAAGATAGTCTTTGGCAACATTTTCAATAGGAAGACTAACCTATTGCATAGTATTGTAGAAATTCAGAATCATGTTGATTATCATACCAACTTATCTCTCCAATCTAGAGAAAAGGAGGTTAGGAAGGACCTTGATGCGGTTCTCATACAAGAAGAGATCTTATGGTTTCAAAAAGCCAGGGTGAAATGGATAAATGATGGGGATAGAAACACCAAATTCTATCACATTAAAACAGCTACTCGAAGAAGTTCGAATAGGATTCTTGAGTTAAAAAATTCTGATGGGATTTGGGTGAAGGAAGCTAGACAACTTCATCAATTGGTAACAGATTTCTATAGCAACTTGTTTAGTGAGGAAGTCCTTAATCGTGATTGGGTGAAATCAAAGACTACTTGGCCCCTTCTGCACGATGATCTGCTATCTAATTTGACTCGTAATCTTTCGGATGACGAAATTTCAAAAGCTGTTTTTAGTATCAATGGGTCAAAAGCTCCAGGGGAAGATGGTTTTCCAGCTGCCTTTTTTCATAAGAATTGGAGTCTTATTAAGACTAATGTTATTAAGGATGTTAACATGATGTTTCAGAATCCCAATCTGATTCACCTTGTGAACTCTACTCTTCTGGTCCTCATTCCAAAAGTAAAGAGACCTGAAAGTGCTAAGCAGCTCAGACCAATCTCTTTGTGCAATGTCATTTATAAAATCCTCAGTAAAATTCTGGTTAACAGAATGAAGCCCCTAATGGAAGAGATGGTGTCTCCCTTCCAAGCTAGTTTTGTTCCTAAACGACATATCCAGGACAACATCATCATCACCCAAGAGCTGATCCATTCAATGCGTAGAATGAGAGGAAGAAAGTGTTTCATGGCAATTAAAATCGACTTGGAAAAGGCTTATGATATGTTAAATTGGGAGTTTGTTCGTAAAATTTTGGATGAAATTCAAATCCCACACTGGTTCACAAATATTATCATGAATTGTATCAACTCTGATAAGGTCTCAGTGCTTTGGAATGGAGCCATTGCAGGTGACTTCCTTCCTTCAAGAGGAGTTCGTCAGGGTGATCCTTTATCTCCCTACATTTTTGTTCTAGCCATGGAAAAATTGTCTCATCTCATTCAAGATGCGGTTGACAATAAGAGATGGAAGCCAATCTCCGTGGGATCAAAAGGTCCTAAGATAGCCCATCTGATGTTTGCTGATGATTTGATGTTGTTTGCAGAAGCTTCTCTAGATCAAATCAAAGTTATAGTGGATTGCTTGGAGACTTTTAGTTCAATGTCTGGCCTAAAGGTTAGTATTCCGAAATCTAGTATTTTTTTCTCGAAAAATACAGATGCTCACATTGCAGATGATATCACAAATGTGTGTGGCTTCAAGCAAACTCACAATATAGGGAGATATCTTGGGTCCATGATGAAACATGGTCGAGTAACCAAAGACCATTATGCTGATGTTGTTGCAAGAATTAGGCACAAGTTATCTGGTTGGAGTAACCAGGTCTTATCTTTTGCCGGTCGAATTACACTTTCCAACTCCGTTATTTCAGCAACTCCTATATTTCAAATGCAACACAGTCTGCTTCCTGTAGCCATTTGTGATGAAATAGAGAAGTTGCAGCGTGCCTTTATTTGGGGTGATAAAAATGGTCAAAGGAGATCTCATCTGGTTGCGTGGGATAATATTTGCAAGCCTAAGAGCATGGGTGGCTTAGGGGTGATTAACCTTCGTGTCCAAAATATGGCTTTCTTTCACAAGCTTGCATGGACGATACTTACTTCGCCCGATTCGTTGTGGGTTCGAGTTGTAACAAGTAAATATAAGAGAGGTTTGGATCTTCGGAGGGAAGTAAATCATAAAGCATATGACTCATACTTCTGGAAAAATCTGTGTAGTGTTTGGCCATCTTTTCTTCAAGCAATGCAATGGGAGATTGGAGACGGTAATGATACATTATTTTGGACAGACAATTGGTTGGGTTTAACTGAGTGTCTTGCCTCTCTGGCTACTCGTACTCCAACTGGTTTGGAGTTGAATCTCCCTGTTAGTGCCTTCGTGAACAGCAATACTGGTCAATGGAACTTTCCCTATATTCGTCAATATCTCAATGATCAAGCTGTTGCAAGGATCCAAGCTGCTCTCATTCCTAGCGCATCGGATGGAAATGACCGCATTATTTGGAGAAATCAAAAGGTTGGCTGCTCTTTAGTTAAAACCGCGTATTATAACATGCTTGGTTTCCCTCTCATGCCGTTGAAAAATTCTTGGACTACCATATGGAAATGGCATGGGCCTCAACGTGTTAAATCTTGTATGTGGATCATAATGCATGGCCGCCTTCTTACTAAAGACCGCACATCTAGATGGAGTGGGGAATCTGGTCATTGTAAAATATGTCCTGGTGAGTTGGAAACAAACCTCCATGTTCTAAGAGATTGTAAGCATGCTAGAAGTGTTTGGAATTTTCTGGTTTCAGCTAATCGGCAAAGCTTATTCTACAGCTTGGATCTTAGAGATTGGGTTGAAAATAATATCTCAAAAGCTTGGAATCAAAGTAATTCAGATGATTGGCGTGATGTCTTTTTTATCTCTTGTTGGTTCATTTAGGGATGGAGGAACAAAAGTGTCCATGATACTAACTTCAAGCATCCAACCCATGGAACACACATAATTGCTATGTATATAGAGGAAGTTCGTAACTGCATGGGTAGGAAGGCTATGGCTACTACTAGCATTCATCCAACTCGTATGAGTTTATGGAAACCTCCAAGGTTAAATTGGGTGAAGATTAATATTGATGGGGCAGTTGAAAGGAATACTGAGGTGGCTGCTTGTGGTGGGATTATCAGATCTGATGATGGCTCTTGGTTGGGAGGCTTTGAGTATCATATTGGTGCTTGCACTCCTTTAATGGCGGAGCTTTGGGGAACTCTAAAAGGTCTGGAATTGGTTTGGCAACTGGGATTTAAGAAGGTGGAACTAGAAGGAGATGCTTCTGAAGTATTCTCTTTGCTTGCTGATTGCAATGCAGCTTGTCAGCCTCGTATAGTGGCTAAGATACAAGCACTCATCGGTCAGGATTGGGAGGTAACGCTTTCTCATATTCCAAGAGAAGCTAATTCCTGTGCTGATTGGTTAGCCAAGTCTGCTCTTCACAAAGATACTGGATTCTGGAGTCATAGAGTTATGCCGTTTCACCTTGCTCAGTTATTTGATCACGATCTTCAGGGAATCTCCTCTTGTAGGGGTATAGACCCTGGATAGTTATTTTTTGTTTCTGGTTGTTAGTTTGTTTTTGTTTGGGGCTTCGCCCCTTAATGTTATCAAAAAAAAAAAAAAAAATTGAAAGAGCATTATAAAGCTACTACAATAATTCCTTTAATATAAATAATTTATTATAAAATTGCATCTGATTAAAAACAATTGCAATTCAGATACAACAAAAAATAGGAATAGGAATGGTCATGCTAATCCAAACCTGCGATCATATAAGAAAACTTATTCAATTCACCGGAAGAAGGAGAAGACCACTGAAATGACTGTTGGAGTAAGCATTAAGAATCACACAACTAAAGTTTATCGTAATCTATTATATATATAAAGGAGAACCAAAGAAACCCCTTTGTGTTCACACTGTGTGTTCACACTTGCATCCCTCAAAAATGCTGACGTGTCAAGCTTTGATTTGGTTTCAGCTGCGTGTTCACATTGTGTGTTCACACTGTGTGTTCACACTTGCATTAATCTATTATATATATAAAGGAAAACCAAATAAAACACCCTTTGTGTTCACACTAGAAACCCTCCAAAAAGCTGACGTGTCAAACTCTGATTTGGGTTCAGCTGTGTGTTCACACTTGCATTAACATTTAAAAAAAATAAAAGAAAAATTCGTAATAATGACTTTTTATAAAAAACGAAAATCAAAATGGATGATTAATAATCCACCATCATTAATTGTTGTATTGGGAGATGAAAAGTTTTTAAAAATTGCATTGGAAGATGAAAGGTTTTTGCATTGGAACCTGCAAAAATTTATTGAACCTTATTGGAAACTGAATTTTTTTTTAAAATTGAACCTTAGTGGAAGTTGAATTTTTTTTTTAAAATATTTAATGTGCAAGCCAAATTTAATGGTGTATAAACAGAAGATATATTGGATGGGGGAGTTGTTCTTTGGAAAATCGCATGTGCTCATATTTTTCATCTCCACTACTTTCTTCATCTTCTCAACCTATTCTTCTACGTTATCTATTATCATATCGTTATTTATGTACTCGAAATATGATTTTATAAGGATCTTAATCCATCTAAGGAGGAATGAAGGATTAAGGTTAGGGTGGTTAGGACTTGAAATGTTCCTAATTTTTAGAATAAAGGTTTCGACGACAACGTGGAGATGATTCTTTTGGATGAACATGTTATAGTTTTTCTCTTACCATTTGCTATTCTATTGTGATATGCTTTTTTTTAACTATTATATGTATGCGTTTTGTAGGGTGGAAGAATTTATGCTATTGTCAAGTTGTTCTTCTATTAGATGAACATGTAATATTTTTTGTTTTTTATTTTTTTTGGCAGCTATATTGTACAGCAATGCCGACGAGATGATTTAGAATCACTAAAATATGTACTTATGTACTTCCTTGGATGAAGGTATGACATTCTTCTCTATATGTTTTTTCTTCTACAAGTATTTTCTCCATAATTCTTTTCATTTTTTGAATATTATAAAATAAATAAATTGCACAATTGAGTTGATATTGTTCTGCAAAAGTATCTTTTGGCATTATATATTATAAAATAAGTAAATTTTTTAATATATACAATGATTTCCCACAACCACTGCGAAATATAGATCACAAGAAAGAGTGTACTTTGTGGGAGCGGTATGTAGATCAAGTACAAACTTTCTTGGCAAATAATTAATCTCCTCAAAATGTGGAAAAAGGATTTCAAGGAAATAGAGAAAAAACTAAATAGTTAGTGCGAAAAGAGTTTAGCATTAATTAGTGGCAAGCAAATGTATTAATATCCTACTTCTTTTTTAAAATTTGAAATTTTAAGTTGATATAGGTGGAAAAAATGGTTTAACATTTTTTAGCAGGAGACAACTGTATTAAATTTTCATCTTTATATACTTAAAAGGAGAACCAGAAAAAATGTGTCAAGCTCTCATGCAGTTTCAGCTTTGTGTTCACACTGTATGTTCACACTTGCATGTCAATTTAAAAAAAATTACATAATAAGTTCTTAATTAAATCAAAAATCAAAATTAAGAAATTAGTGGGAGACTTCTAATTAATGACCCACTATCATTTTTACATTGGAACTGTAAGGTTTTTAATTGTTGTATTGGAAGATGGAAGGTTTTTTTTTTTTTGGTAATCTGATGGAAGGTTCTTTACTAATGTAACT
The DNA here is from genome assembly GCF_033153095.1 of Gastrolobium bilobum. Lineage (NCBI taxonomy): Eukaryota > Viridiplantae > Streptophyta > Magnoliopsida > Fabales > Fabaceae > Gastrolobium > Gastrolobium bilobum. The sequence continues at coordinate 6,203 of NW_026896003.1, forward strand.
TGAAAATGAAAAATTCATCATTTGATATTTTCTTATAACTTTCAAACCATTAAGACGCTTAATCTTCTACCTCCTGTGCGTTCTCACTTGCTTGCCAATTTTGAAAATAAATAAATAACTAAAAATTAAGTTTTAAGTAAATTAAATTTTGAAATTAAAGTGTTAGTGGCAGACATCAAATTAATGTCCCACTATCATTTCTATATTGAAATTGTAAGATTTTTAATTATTCTGTTGGAAGGTAAAATGTGCATTACCAATGTTTCTTGAAAATGGAAAACCCATCATTTCATGGAGAATATACACAACCTTCTATGCATGTTTTCCACTACTTTTATTATGGGAAATTGTTAAATCTATTAATAATAGTTGTTATTATGTCTATTGGGTGGGAAAATATTTAATATTTCAAAATTCAAACATTTTAAATTTGAATTTTTAACATGATAGGTGGAAAAGGAATTCCACATTAATAATTTTTTAGTGGAAAAAAAATATATAATAAAATTAAATTTAAAATGTTAAATTATAGATTAAACAAAAAATTATTTAATATTTATTTAAAAAATGTATAGTCGATAAAAAATAATTTAAATTTGAAATTTAAATGAAAAAATTAGGAATGTCATATTTATACCATAAATAAATTAAAATTTTAACTTTAAAAAGTAATACAAAAAGAGAAAAACATTTCCACACAAGTATTTTTTAACATAAACGTTTTAAATATATATGTATAACCTATATTAAAAATTATAAAAATTATAAATTAAAAGAGAAAAAATATAAAATTTTCAAAAACATGTCTAATTAATACAAAAATATTCAATTATAATAAATGCAATGCAATTCAATTCACCAAACATTCGATTTAGTAGAATACTTTTTTTATCAACTCATATTTGTTCATTATATTTGTGTTACAAATATAAAAAATATGCACAATGAAAATAAAAGATTTTAATCAAAAAATAGAAAATGGCATTTATCATTCTGTGAAAAAATAGTAATAAAATTTAATCACTATAACAATACGAGTTTTGGTTTAATATATAGGAAAGAAATTAAACTTTCATTCTTTTGATGTAATACTAAAAAAATACAATTTCTTATGTCGTAAATGAAAACTAGAAATTATTACTTGGAGAATGTGCACATCCTTCTATGCATGTTTTCCACTACTTTCTGGTTGAAAAAATATTAAACCTATTAATAATATTAAATATTATGTTTATTGAGTGGAAAATTATTTAATATTTATAATTCAAATTTTAAAAATTTAAATTTTGATCTTGATAAGTGAAAAAAGAGTTCAGCATTTAATGTTTTTGTAATGAAAAAAAGATATATATATATATATATCTATATATAATTTGAATTTTAATATAAAATTATAGATTAAACAAAAAATATTTTTAAAATATAAAATATATGTATAGTTGATAAAAAAAATAATTTAAAATTTAAATATAAATAAAAAATAAACGTATTTATAATTTAAAAGAAAATTTATTAAAATTTTAACATAAAAACATAATACAAACTAGAAAAAAATTTGTACAAGTATTTTTTTAAAAAAATATTTATGTTAAATACTTTAAAATTTAAATATGCATTTATAACAAATTTAAAAAAATGTATAAAAATCATAAATTAAAAGAGAAAAAAATTATATAGAAAATGTATAATTAATACATAAGAATTTAAATTTAAAATTTAAAATTTAAATAAAATAAAATGATGTCTATCATTCTGTAAAAAAAAATTATAAAATTTTAATCACTATAAAAATTTTAATTTTAATTTAATATATAATAAAGAAATTAAGCTTTCATTTTTATTGCAAGAATATAATTAACACAATTTTCTATGTCATGAATGAATAACTAAAAGCTATTATTTGGAGAAAGTACACAACCTTCTATGAATGTTTTTCACCACTTTTTGTATAAAAAATTATTGTGTCTATTAATAATATTTACTATTGGGTGAGAAAATATTTAATATTTAAAATTTAAACTTTTTAATTTGAATTTTGAACATGATAGGTTGGAAAACAGTTCAGTATTTAATGTTTTTGTATTAGGAAAAAGATATATATAATAAATTTGAATTTAATATAAAATTACAGATTAAACGAAAAACCTATTTAAAATTATAAAAATATATTTATAGTTGATAAAAAATAATATAAATTGTAAACTTAAACTTCATAGGTGGGAAAAAAAGTTTAAAATTGGATGTCAAAGAGCTATATTAATATCTCACTACTTTTTGCATAGGTCATTGTTAAGCCTATTAATAATACCATAACTTTCTGCATCGAGACATATTAAGCCTATTAATAATATTTTGTTAAGCCTATTAATATTATTTATTATTAAATAATTAAAATAACGAATGATCTTTTGATATTATCCTAATCAACTTCAACTATAAAGTGTTTTATAGAATATTATACGTACAAACTCAAACAATTTCAAACTCTAACAATTTCAAACTCTTTATCTCTTATATATGTCACAAATACACAGACCACAAAGAATCTATTGAAAGGCAATTGTAAAAAATATAGATATATAGTAATCTAGATGTAACTATAAGAATAATTTTGTGTGGATAAATATAAAAATATTTTATATGCTGATATAAAATGTTGACAGTTAAATGTGACAAACTAGGCTCGGCCCGGAGGGCCAGCTTATCAACTAATTTTATAGTTAAATTAAAATTTCATCATTCTGCTTTTATAAATAAATTTCTAAATCTGATTTCAATTTTTGTAAATATAAAATTGTAAAATTTTAAATACAAACGACACAAATCCTTGCAAAAAAAATTATTTATTATTATATTTTAAATCTGATTGTAATAAATAAAAGTCCATCTCTGAAATAAAATATAAAAACCTAAATGTGACTATAAGAACCTTTTTTGTGGATAAATATAAAAATCTATTGCATGCTAATAGTTAGACCAACACATTTTTATAATTAAATTAAAATTTCACCCTTCTTCTTTTATAATGGAATTCCTAACTTTGATTTTGATTTTTGTAAACACAGATTTGTAAAATTTCATCCTTCTTCTTTTATAATTAAATTCCTAAATCTGCATACGAAAAAAAATATTCCTAAATCTAATTTTAATTTTTGTAAATAAAAATTTGTAAAATTCAAAATACTAACGACACAAATTCTTGCAAAAAATAATTATTTACATAAAAGGCTGATAGTTAAAGGTTGCAAACTGGTGACCTAGAGGGCCTGACCGCCCCGCCCTCCAACACATTTTAATAATTAAATTGAAATTCCACTATTCTCCTTTTATAATTCAATTCCTAATTCAGATTTCAATTTTTGTAAATACAAATTTATAAAATTCCAAATACTAACGACACAAATCCTTGCAAAAAAAATTATTTATTATTATTTTGTAAATCTAATTGTAATAAATGAAAGTTCATCTTTGAGATAAAATATAAAAACCTATACGCAGCTATAAGAGCCTTTTTTGTGGATAAATATAAAAATCTATTACATGCTAATAGTTAGAGGTGACAAACTGAGCCGGCACACCAACACATTTTTATAATTAAATTAAAATTTCATCCTTCTTCTTTTATAATTGAATTCCAAACTCTGATTTTGATTTTTGTAAACACAAATTTGTAAAATTTCAAATACAAACGACACAAATCCTTGCAAAAAGTAATTATTTATTATTATTTTTAAACATGATAGTAATAAATGAAAATCCATCTCCGAGATAAAATATAAAAACTTAAATGTGACTATAAGAACCTTTTTTGTGGATAAATATAAAAATCTATTGCATGCTGATAGTTAGTGGTGGCAACGGCCAGCCCACCAACACATTTTTATAATTAAATTAAATTTTCATCCTTCTTCTTTTATAATTAAATTCCTAAATCTGATTTTGATTTTTGTAAATACTAATTTGTAAAATTCAAAATACTAATGACACAAATCCTTGCAAAAAATTATTTATTTACATAAAATGCTGATAGTTAAAGGTTGCAAACTGGGCTTGGCCCAGAGGGCCTGCCTGCCAGCACGTTTTAATAATTAAATTAAAATTCACTATTCTTCTTTTATAATTAAATTCCTAATTCAGATTTCAATTTTTGTAAATACAAATTTATAAAATTTCAAATACGAACGACACAAATCCTTACAAAAAAATAATCATTTATTATTATTTTGTAAATCTAACTGTAATAAATGAAAGTTCATCTTTGAGATAAAATATAAAATCCTAGACGCAACTATAAGAGCTTTTTTTGTGAATAAATATAAAACCAATTACATGATAATAGTTAGAGGTGGCAAACTGGGCTCGTCCCGGAGGACCGGCCCACCAACACATTTTTATAATTAAATTAAAATTTTATCCTTCTTCTTTTATAATTGAATTCTTAAATGTTATTTTAATTTTTGTAAATACAAATTTGTAAAATTTCAAATACAAACGATGCAAATCCTTACAAAAAATAATTATTTATTATTATTTTTTAAACCTGATTGTAATAAACGAAAATCCATCTCTGAGATGAAATATAAAAACGTAAATGTGACTATAAGTCTTTGGTGGACCCGAATGTATGTTGTTTTTTAAAAATTTATCATTGTGGGTTCTTTATATTGTTACAAGTTTTTAGCATGTGTATTGATTTGATGTTGTTTAGACACATTTGTTCCAGCAAAAAATATGACTCATACATGACTATTTGGTTAATTTTCTTTCAAATCCCTTTCAAACAACGTTTTTTGGGTTCTAAAAAAAAAAAATAACCCATTTTTTTTGTTGAGACTATTACTTTTGGGTGTTAACATATTAGCGTAATTTATTTAATGAGCATTTGCATTTTGTATCGTAGGCATAAAAATGATGGTAGAAGAGGATGTCCCTAATAATGCATAAACATAGGAAATCATATGTTTGGTATGTATTGAACTCATCCCTCTAATGATTGCTACGGAATGACACTAAATTAATAGCATTTTCTTATTATAGGTACAAGCTGATCTTTTAATTCGATATTTGCTTGGTCTGTTTGTTACCTTGATTTTATTGGTGGCTGTTATAATTAGCAATAATTTGTATGCATTTTTCTTTTTTTAGCCATCCTCATTTTAACATAGTCTACTATGGCGTATTTATTTTTTCCATAACTCATCGAGTAGATAACTATATTTGATTTGTATAATATTGATCACTCTGGATAGCAGATTTTTGTTTATAGTTGATATTTGCAAAGTTCTGTGTCAATGCTGTAATTTTTTCCACCTGAAATATAGAACAAGATAGTAACATAGGTTTTTGTAAGTATAAAGTTTGCAGTGTGATTAACCAACCACGATGGACGACAAATATTTTGATATTTTTTCCCTGCATCGCACGGGTAATACACTAGTATAAACAAAACTAAAATAAAATATTTTAGAATTAGACTTTTGATTAAGGGTATTTAACGTATTTTAATTATAATTTTTTTCTCTATTTCTTCTTATATTTTTTTAATATTTTATATAATAAGGAAAAATTTTGATATTCAAGAAGCTAAATAATTGGAACAGTGACAAAAGTGTCACTGTTTGACAAATTTTTTATTTAAATGCCACGCGAACAGTACTTTTTACCGGACTATCACGCGACGTAATTCACTACGACTGGTAGCAAACTTTGTTTTCCAATGATTTTATGACATGTGACACACTTTCACAGGAAAAAGCTGACTAAACTAAGTTCGTTACTAATGATAGCAAATTCGGTATGCAATATGACCACGTGTCATGAAATCATAGGCGACGAAGTTCGCTACTAGACGTAATGAACTTTGACGTGTGGCAGTTTGGTAAAAAATACTGTTTGCATGATATTTAGGTAAAACATTTGCCAAAAAATAACACTTTAGTCGATGTTGCTAAATAATGCATATTACAATCACAGAGGGACCTATCTTATAACTTTGAAATCACGGAAGATGATATGATAAACACAATTTTTACATGGGAGTTTTTTTTTTTTGGTATTTATTCATGGGAGTTTTACCTTTCTTGAATTTTGATTTATTTAACTTTTATTTTTATAACTTATTTAGTTCCATTTTTTTACATTAATCACTACTATATTTTTACTTTAGATACCAAATGGTGGTAGCTCAGTTGGCGCATGGGAGCTGAGCAGGTGAGGGTGAGGGCATGTGTTCGAAACTCTCCAGTACCACCTTTGGGAGGGGTTTAAAACCTTAATCCTGGACCCGCCCCGAATCGGACTAATTGCGAAGCGATGAACCGATGGAATATTTCCAAAAAATATTTTTACTTTAGATTCATTTATTTCATAGCACAATTAAAATAAATAAATGCATCTAAAGTGAAAATATAGTTGTGCTTAATGTAAAAAAATGGAACAATTTTTTTTTAATAAAAATAAAAGTCAAATAAATAAAAGAGTAAATACCTTTTTGGTTCTTCAATAAAAAACACGGAATCCATTTTACTCCCTTAGAAAAAAAAGGTCGATTCGTGGTCCCTCTGAAATTTTAGTTCTTTGAAATATTTGAAGACCCAAAGGGTATTTACTCTAAATAAAAATTCAAGAAAGGTAAAACTCCAATGAATAAATACAAAAATAAAATAAAAATCCCATCTACAAATAAGTGGAAAAAAATGTATCAAAAAAAAATTAAAGGGAGAAAATTCCGTTTTAAAAGAAAGTAAATAAAGATGTATGTAGCATTAATTTTAGGCTAAAATAATCTCCAAAACAAATTTTAGGCTAAATTATATAAGATCACCGTATATTATTTTTAAAAAAGTGACCTTGTTTTTTCAATTCAATTAATTCCCTTAGGTAGTGTTTGGTTGGGGAGAAGTTAAAATTTTGGTGGGTAAGTGCATGTGGGAATCTGAGTCAACCACGTTTGGTTGAAGCTTTTAGGAAAATTTCCCTAGCAAACAGGTTTCCCCTGCAATGCAAGATGAAGTGCAAAAATTGGATATTGACACTGTTGAAGAATCCATTTCAACAGGTGGTATTGGGTGAGGGTATTAGATAAGTGAAAATGGTTGAAAATGGCATGACAAATATACCCCTCTTTCTTAACCACACGTTGAAAATGGCACGCCAGCACTGAAGTGGTTTGGTTCATCAGAAATGTTAAAGAACCCAAAGGCAATATCACCATTGGAGGAAACCCAACAGTTATTGTCAACCACATAAAGTTTGGAACCCAAAGGTATCAGAGCTGTCGCAACAGGTATGTTCAACTTGAATGGATCAAATCTCACGACCCAAATCGAAATTTTCTTCCTTTTTTATTTAGTTGAAACTTTTCATAGAACCAAACAACTTAGCTGAAAAGGGACTGGACTTAAAAGAGAAGAGAGTGAGTTGAACAGTGAGGAATGAACAACACAATTGTTAAGTGGATGATTGGTTGGGAAAGGACATGAAGTTGAAGAGTATGAGTAACTGAAAGGTTTGGGTGGAAGTGAGTGAAAATGGGGTTGCTTTGAGGATGCTGCAAGTAGCAATTCAAAGAAGAAAGCGAGTGAAAATGTTTAATTTTATAGAAAGGTTAATTTCGTCTTTTGCATTTTTTTTCCATCACAATTTTATTTTCAACCAAACACACATCAGGATTTTTAACCCAATTTTCTTAGTAATATTTTGCGCTACCAAACAACTTTTTTTAAACTTTCCTACAAAACTAACTTTCCAACATCTTTCCTAGTAATGAAAGTCCATCTCTGAAATAAAATATAAAAACCTAAATGTGACTATAAGAACCTTTTTTGTGGATAAATATAAAAATCTATTGCATGCTAATAGTTAGACCAACACATTTTTATAATTAAATTAAAGTTTCACCCTTCTTCTTTTATAATGGAATTCCTAACTTTGATTTTGATTTTTGTAAACACAAATTTGTAAAATTTCATCCTTCTTCTTTTATAATTAAATTCCTAAATCTGCATACGAAAAAAAATATTCCTAAATCTAATTTTAATTTTTGTAAATAAAAATTTGTAAAATTCAAAATATTAACGACACAAATTCTTGCAAAAAATAATTATTTACATAAAAGGCTGATAGTTAAAGGTTGCAAACTGGTGACCTAGAGGGCCTGACCGCCCCGCCCTCCAACACATTTTAATAATTAAATTGAAATTCCACTATTCTCCTTTTATAATTCAATTCCTAATTCAGATTTCAATTTTTGTAAATACAAATTTATAAAATTCCAAATACTAACGACACAAATCCTTGCAAAAAAAATATTTATTATTATTTTGTAAATCTAATTGTAATAAATGAAAGTTCATCTTTGAGATAAAATATAAAAACCTATACGCAGCTAAGAGCCTTTTTTGTGGATAAATATAAAAATCTATTACATGCTAATAGTTAGAGGTGACAAACTGAGCCGACACACCAACACATTTTTATAATTAAATTAAAATTTCATCCTTCTTCTTTTATAATTGAATTCCAAACTCTGATTTTGATTTTTGTAAACAAAAATTTGTAAAATTTCAAATACAAACGACACAAATCCTTGCAAAAAGTAATTATTTATTATTATTTTTTAAACATGATAGTAATAAATGAAAATCCATCTCTGAGATAAAATATAAAAACTTAAATGTGACTATAAGAACCTTTTTTGTGGATAAATATAAAAATCTATTGCATGCTGATAGTTAGTGGTGGCAACGGCCAGCCCACCAACACATTTTTATAATTAAATTAAATTTTCATCCTTCTTCTTTTATAATTAAATTCCTAAATCTGATTTTGATTTTTGTAAATACTAATTTGTAAAATTCAAAATACTAATGACACAAATCCTTGCAAAAAATTATTTATTTACATAAAATGCTGATAGTTAAAGGTTGCAAACTGGGCTTGGCCCAGAGGGCCTGCCTGCCAGCACGTTTTAATAATTAAATTAAAATTCACTATTCTTCTTTTATAATTAAATTCCTAATTCAGATTTCAATTTTTGTAAATACAAATTTATAAAATTTCAAATACGAACGACACAAATCCTTACAAAAAAATAATCATTTATTATTATTTTGTAAATCTAACTGTAATAAATGAAAGTTCATCTTTGAGATAAAATATAAAATCCTAGACGCAACTATAAGAGCTTTTTGTGTGAATAAATATAAAACCAATTACATAATAATAGTTAGAGGTGGCAAACTGGGCTCGTCCCGGAGGACCGGCCCACCAACACATTTTTATAATTAAATTAAAATTTTATCCTTCTTCTTTTATAATTGAATTCTTAAATGTTATTTTAATTTTTGTAAATACAAATTTGTAAAATTTCAAATACAAACGATGCAAATCCTTACAAAAAATAATTATTTATTATTATTTTTTAAACCTGATTGTAATAAACGAAAATCCATCTCTGAGATGAAATATAAAAACGTAAATGTGACTATAAGTCTTTGGTGGACCCGAATGTATGTTGTTTTTTAAAAATTTATCATTGTGGGTTCTTTATATTGTTACAAGTTTTTAGCATGTGTATTGATTTGATGTTGTTTAGACACATTTGTTCCAGCAAAAAATATGACTCATACATGACTATTTGGTTAATTTTCTTTCAAATCCCTTTCAAACAACGTTTTTTGGGTTCTAAAAAAAAAAATAACCCATTTTTTTTGTTGAGACTATTACTTTTGGGTGTTAACATATTAGCGTAATTTATTTAATGAGCATTTGCATTTTGTATCGTAGGCATAAAAATGATGGTAGAAGAGGATGTCCCTAATAATGCATAAACATAGGAAATCATATGTTTGGTATGTATTGAACTCATCCCTCTAATGATTGCTACAGAATGACACTAAATTAATAGCATTTTCTTATTATAGGTACAAGCTGATCTTTTAATTCGATATTTGCTTGGTCTGTTTGTTACCTTGATTTTATTGGTGGCTGTTATAATTAGCAATAATTTGTATGCATTTTTCTTTTTTTAGCCATCCTCATTTTAACATAGTCTACTATGGCGTATTTATTTTTTCCATAACTCATCGAGTAGATAACTATATTTGATTTGTATAATATTGATCACTCTGGATAGCAGATTTTTGTTTATAGTTGATATTTGCAAAGTTCTGTGTCAATGCTGTAATTTTTTCCACCTGAAATATAGAACAAGATAGTAACATAGGTTTTTGTAAGTATAAAGTTTGCAGTGTGATTAACCAACCACGATGGACGACAAATATTTTGATATTTTTTCCCTGCATCGCACGGGTAATACACTAGTATAAACAAAACTAAAATAAAATATTTTAGAATTAGACTTTTGATTAAGGGTATTTAACGTATTTTAATTATAATTTTTTTCTCTATTTCTTCTTATATTTTTTTAATATTTTATATAATAAGGAAAAATTTTGATATTCAAGAAGCTAAATAATTGGAACAGTGACAAAAGTGTCACTGTTTGACAAATTTTTTATTTAAATGCCACGCGAACAGTACTTTTTACCGGACTATCACGCGACGTAATTCACTACGACTGGTAGCAAACTTTGTTTTCCAATGATTTTATGACATGTGACACACTTTCACAGGAAAAAGCTGACTAAACTAAGTTCGTTACTAATGATAGCAAATTCGGTATGCAATATGACCACGTGTCATGAAATCATAGGCGACGAAGTTCGCTACTAGACGTAATGAACTTTGACGTGTGGCAGTTTGGTAAAAAATACTGTTTGCATGATATTTAGGTAAAACATTTGCCAAAAAATAACACTTTAGTCGATGTTGCTAAATAATGCATATTACAATCACAGAGGGACCTATCTTATAACTTTGAAATCACGGAAGATGATATGATAAACACAATTTTTACATGGGAGTTTTTTTTTTTTTTGGTATTTATTCATGGGAGTTTTACCTTTCTTGAATTTTGATTTATTTAACTTTTATTTTTATAACTTATTTAGTTCCATTTTTTTACATTAATCACTACTATATTTTTACTTTAGATACCAAATGGTGGTAGCTCAGTTGGCGCATGGGAGCTGAGCAGGTGGGGGTGAGGGCATGTGTTCGAAACTCTCCAGTACCACCTTTGGGAGGGGTTTAAAACCTTAATCCTGGACCCGCCCCGAATCGGACTAATCGCGAAGCGATGAACCGATGGAATATTTCTAAAAAATATTTTTACTTTAGATTCATTTATTTCATAGCACAATTAAAATAAATAAATGCATCTAAAGTGAAAATATAGTTGTGCTTAATGTAAAAAAATGGAACAATTTTTTTTTAATAAAAATAAAAGTCAAATAAATAAAAGAGTAAATACCTTTTTGGTTCTTCAATAAAAAACACGGAATCCATTTTACTCCCTTAGAAAAAAAAGGTCGATTCGTGGTCCCTCTGAAATTTTAGTTCTTTGAAATATTTGAAGACCCAAAGGGTATTTACTCTAAATAAAAATTCAAGAAAGGTAAAACTCCAATGAATAAATACAAAAATAAAATAAAAATCCCATCTACAAATAAGTGGAAAAAAATGTATCAAAAAAAAATTTAAAGGGAGAAAATTCCGTTTTAAAAGAAAGTAAATAAAGATGTATGTAGCATTAATTTTAGGCTAAAATAATCTCCAAAACAAATTTTAGGCTAAATTATATAAGATCACCGTATATTATTTTTAAAAAAGTGACCTTGTTTTTTCAATTCAATTAATTCCCTTAGGTAGTGTTTGGTTGGGGAGAAGTTAAAATTTTGGTGGGTAAGTGCATGTGGGAATCTGAGTCAACCACGTTTGGTTGAAGCTTTTAGGAAAATTTCCCTAGCAAACAGGTTTCCCCTGCAATGCAAGAAGAAGTGCAAAAATTGGATATTGACACTGTTGAAGAATCCATTTCAACAGGTGGTATTGGGTGAGGGTATCAGATAAGTGAAAATGGTTGAAAATGGCATGACAAATATACCCCCTCTTTCTTAACCACACGTTGAAAATGGCACGCCAGCACTGAAGTGGTTTGGTTCATCAGAAATGTTAAAGAACCCAAAGGCAATATCACCATTGGAGGAAACCCAACAGTTATTGTCAACCACATAAAGTTTGGAACCCAAAGGTATCAGAGCTGTCGCAACAGGAATGTTCAACTTGAATGGATCAAATCTCACGACCCAAATCGAAATTTTCTTCCTTTTTTATTTAGTTGAAACTTTTCATAGAACCAAACAACTTAGCTGAAAAGGGACTGGACTTAAAAGAGAAGAGAGTGAGTTGAACAGTGAGGAATGAACAACACAATTGTTAAGTGGATGATTGGTTGGGAAAGGACATGAAGTTGAAGAGTATGAGTAACTGAAAGGTTTGGGTGGAAGTGAGTGAAAATGGGGTTGCTTTGAGGATGCTGCAAGTAGCAATTCAAAGAAGAAAGCGAGTGAAAATGTTTAATTTTATAGAAAGGTTAATTTCGTCTTTTGCATTTTTTTTCCCATCACAATTTTATTTTCAACCAAACACACATCAGGATTTTTAACCCAATTTTCTTAGTAATATTTTGCGCTACCAAACAACTTTTTTTAAACTTTCCTACAAAACTAACTTTCCAACATCTTTCCTAGTAAAGACAATTATCCACTTTAAAAAAATTTCTCCTCAACCAAACACTACCTTATACTTTAATGTTATAACAATTAGGCATATACTTCAATCTTAATACAGAAATACTCTCATTTTGATTCATTACCAGCCACTCTTATTATCGGTTACTGCTAATCTGTCGTCTGCCGCAGTCACCCGCCATCAACCATCGTCCCAGATTCCGAATGCCGATTGCCCCTCACCAAAGAAATACTTGAAAAATTTCTTTACTGAAAGTCTTCCATTTCCCGTGTTTACTTGTTTCTTTCATTCAAAAATCGTAAAGGGGTGTTTGGTAGAGGAGAAAATTTTGTTAACCAGGTAAATACAATTACTAGAAAAATAATGGGTAAAGAAATTTATTGGTAAATTTGATAAAAAATTGTTTGGTAGGTCGAACTATTACAGAGTAAATTAAGTAAGTTTTCAAAATCTGTTTGGTAGAAAGTAAAATATTGATGGGATAATTTGTATAAATTACCAAAATTGGTATTGTAAATTTTGAAACTGAAAATATGTACATAAACACCTGACTATGACTCAATATATTGTTGGGGTTGTATAATTTCACCTTCTCTTCTTTTTCCTTTTGCTTTTGTTCTTCGTTTGCAGGCAAGCCAACTTTGAATGCCCTTTGATCCTCCTCCAGGCAAATAAAAAACATGTTTATTGTCTCTCTCTTCAGGAATGGAATCATCTATTCTTGACCCCTTCCTTCGTTGGTCCCAAGCATGTCTAATCTGTTTTTCTATGTCATCTTTTTGTCTATACTTCGTGTGAAGCTCTTTTTATGCAGCATCACAAATTGCCATACGTACGAGACAGAAGTGGGTGGATGTCAGTGATGCTTCGATTGGGAACCATACGAGAAGCTAAAAAAACTTCTTCTTGCAAACGTTCAACAGTAAAGAAGGGTCAATTTTGACAATATTTTGGTGCTCAACAGTAAAGAAGGGTCAATTTTGACAATATTTTGGTGCTCATTTTTTCCTTTCCTAGACACCCATTGATTACCACCGACGATGTGGGTATTAAGAACAGTGAAATCAACCGAGTTTTTCACATGATCTACGTTGCCTGGGTATACCATTTTGCTAGCATAATTTTTCAGAATCTCCTACCAATCATTGACATCTTTCATTCCCTATCTAATTTCTCTAGGTATTTTTTGCAAAGACCGCTACCAAACAGCCCCTAAAATCTTTCCCATGACTACTATTAAAATCTTTCCCACAACAACCATATGTTGGTGGCACTCCAAGATAGTGGCTTGATCTAACCCTGCTTCTTAACTACCTTGTTCCTTCAACAATTTGTACTGAATTTGTTAAATTTAATAGAAATTCAGATATTTTGTTGGATATGTTTTTATCAAAAGTCAAAATATTGTTGGGAACCATATTTTACATGGTATGAGATAAAATGTATTTCCTATATATACATAAAAATGCATGGGCTGCGGTAGATGGTGAGATGCAACATATGATTGATTGTCAACGAAGAGTGGTGTCAACAAACTATGGCTTATAGTGGATTGATATTGGAAATAATTTGGTTGTTAAAATATCAAATATATTAAAATTTTCTATTGTTAAAGTAAAATGAGGTTAATTGATTCAATTAATATTGGAAGGTGAATATATTAAATTTTTCTAATGTTAAAGTAAAATGAGGTTAATCGATTCAATTAATATTGGAAGGTGGTTTTTTGAAAAAGCAATGGTTTCATGTTATTTCCCCTTTATTTTATAAAATGCATCATAATGACAGTCATCTAAATGATTTAAGAATGAATATACTCTCATTTTATTTTTAAAGTATACTCACTTTATTGAATTTTTCCATACATAGATATATTGAATTAATGTAGTGTATGCTTAACGATGTGAATGCCATTTAAGTTTTTTTGCTATTTATCAAAAGGGAAATATTACTCTCCTTTTACATAAGATTACTTCTCTCCTACTCTCTCACTTCGATTTCCGCACCTCACTTTTTTCTTTTTTTTCTTTTTTCTTGTAAAGGTGGGACCCACCTATTTTATCTCTACAACATAAGATACTTATCTTATGTTGAAGGAGAATAATAAAACCCTTATCAAAATAATAGTCTTCTAGTGATTGTGTTCACATATAACACGAGTTTTGTACAGATAGTTGCAGGTCCGTTTGGATAAATTTCTATAAAAAGGACTTCTTATGCATAGTTTATTTTAAAAGTGTTTTTTTTTTCAAAAATTAAAGCTATTTAAATTTTTAAAAAAATATTTGGCTTTTAATTTTTGACTTCTTTTTTTTAAAAGTTAAATTTTTAGCTTAAAAAAATAACTTTTGTTGTGATTTTTTTTAAAAGAGACATCCAAACAGATTTTTTTATCAAATTACTTTATTTTTTCTAAACAAAAGAAAAGGGAGCGTTTGTTAGAAGAAATTTTTTTTTATTCAGAAATCACGATTTCTAAGAATATGGTGGGCAAATGAGTTTCCCAGAAATGTCATAAAAAAATTGTTTGGTAAGTTAAAATATTTCCTGAAATATTGGGTTAATTTGTTTGAAACTATGTTTGGCTGTGTTAAATTTTTTCTTGCTATGAGAATCCTAAAATACCACTCATGGATAGTATTTTCAAAAAAATTTACACACAATAAAATTTCAGAAAAATTAAATTTCTGAATTTTTTTTTAAAATATTATACCAAATATAGATAAATAAAATTATCACCCTCTATGTTTTAAAAATCCTAAAAAAAAAAAAAAAACCTCCTAGCAAAGTCCCCGTTGCAGCAAAAAAGTCAAACGGCTCTAATTCAAAATCGGAAGTATGGAATCTCCACCTTGTTCCTGACATCAAATCTTCAGGTGTTCACAATTGACAATAAAAAATTGTTGAAAAAGCAAAACAAAATTGTCCAATAGAAACAACAGCTACCTTCCACTGACACTCCGTTCCAGATGACACAACAATCCAAAATCTATTCCCAAAGTTTTTCACTCATGATTGTTACAAAACATGATCATCACCAATCTTTTCTTTATCAATTCCACTCAAACCAAACGTGTCTCCATCACGCTCTCACTGTTTTTCAGAACCCACATCACCAATTTATCTAACAAACCAATCCTGACAAAAAGACCATTCCATTCAAAAACATCCTCAGAACTCCAAAATAATGGAGGGTTTTGCTTCCAAGACTGTGTCTCACTCTTGCAACACCTGAGGAACCACAAAGACATAAACTGTGGCAGAACCCTTCATTCTCTCTTCGTTAAAAGTGCCCTCGACAAGGATGTCTTTGTGCAAAACAATATGGTGAGGTTTTATGGCGATATTGGAGAACCCGAGAATGCACATAACCTGTTTGATGAAATTCCCCATCCGAGTTTGGTTTCTTGGACGAGCTTGATCTCTTGTTATGTCCACGTGGGGCAATATGTAAAGGGTCTTAGTTTGTTTTGTAGCTTGTGTCAATCCGGGATGCGCCCGAATGAGTTTGGTTTCTCTGTGGCACTCAAAGCTTGCAGGGTGATGCGTGATTCTGTGATGGGTAAGCTCATTCATGGTTTGATACTCAAAAGCGGGTTTGATTCGCATAGTTTTTGCTGTGCTTCGATTCTTCACATGTATGCTGATTGTGGAGATATTGAGAATTCGAGGAAGTTTTTTAATGGCGTTTGTTTGAGTGAAAGATGTGAGGCATTGTGGAATACTTTGCTGAATTCTTACGTGCGGATGTCTGATGTGGAGGGTTCTGTGAAGTTGTTCCGTGAGATGGGGCACTCTGCCATGTCCCCGAATTGTTTCACTTACACAATCCTTGTTAAACTCTGTGCTGATGTGTTGGATTTTGAACTTGGAAGGTCTGTTCATGGCCACACTGTGAAGATTGGGATTGAAAATGATGTTGTGGTGGGTGGAGCCCTTGTTGACTTCTATGCCAAACTGGGATTATTAGATGATGCTTGTAAAGTGTTTCATATTCTTGAAGAGCGGGATAATGTGTCATTATGTGCTTTACTTGCTGGGTTTAATCAGATTGGAAAATCTAAGGAAGGACTTTCATTTTATATTGATTTTCTTTGTAAAGGTAATAAACCAGACCCATATATTTGTGCATGTGTTGCTAGTTTGTGCTCAAATTTGGAGACAGAGCTTGCTGGTACTCAAGTTCACTGTGGTTTCATCAAACATGGCTTTAA
Organism: Gastrolobium bilobum; assembly: GCF_033153095.1. Classification (NCBI taxonomy): domain Eukaryota; kingdom Viridiplantae; phylum Streptophyta; class Magnoliopsida; order Fabales; family Fabaceae; genus Gastrolobium; species Gastrolobium bilobum. The sequence continues at coordinate 23,071 of NW_026896003.1, forward strand.
GATGGATTCATATCTTGGCAGTGCCTTTATCAGCATGTATGGAAACTTTGGGATGATATCTGATGCTTATAATTGTTTTCTTGACGTTTGCAATAAGAATGAAATTTGCATAAGTGCCATGATGAATAGTTTAATACTCAATTCAAATGATATGAAAGCTTTAGAGCTGTTTTGTGGGATGAGAGGAGGTGGTATTGCTCCAAGCAATTCATCGATCAGCTATGTTCTACGGGCTTGTGGGAGCCTTTTTATGCTTAAAGAAGGAAGATCTTTTCATTCTTACATGATTAAAAACCCTTATGAAGATGACTATAGGTTGGACTTAGAAAATGCTCTTCTTGAGATGTATGTTAGATGTAGAGTCATTGATGACGCAAAGTTGGTTTTTGAAACGATGAAAATACGAAATGAGTTTACTTGGACTACTATCATATCTGGATGCAGTGAATCAGGGCACTTTGTAGAAGCTCTGGGGATCTTCCGTGATATGCTTCTATATTCAAAACCTAGTCAGTTCACCTTAATTAGTGTTGTTCAAGCTTGTGCAGAAATAAAGGCGCTTGATGTAGGAAAACAAGTACATTCTTATGTCATGAAAGTAGGATTTGAATATTATCCGTTTGTAGGAAGTGCCCTGATCAACATGTATGGAGTATTTAAACATGAAACTCTGAATGCTTTCCAGGTATTCTTGTCCATGAAAGAAAAGGATCTTATCTCCTGGAGTGTCATGTTAACGTCATGGGTCCAAAATGGTTATCATGAAGAAGCACTTAAGCTTTTTGCAGAATTCCAAGCTGCTCGCATTTTGCAGGTTGACGAGTCTATCTTATCCAGCTGTATCTCAGCTGCTGCAGGCTTAGCAGCATTGGACATAGGCAAATGTTTCCATTCGTGGGCTATCAAACTTGGCTTTGAAATTGATTTTCACGTAGCTTCTTCCATTACAGACATGTATAGTAAATGTGGAAATATTAAAGATGCCTGCAAGTTTTTCAATACTATCCATGACCATAATTTAATATCTTGGACAGCCATGATATATGGATATGCTTATCACGGGCTTGGGAAAGAAGCTATTGACCTGTTTAACAAGGCTATAGAAGCTGGGATGGAACCTGATGGTGTTACCTTCACTGGGGTTTTAGCTGCATGTAGTCATGCTGGACTGGTGGAGGAAGGTTGCAAACATTTCGAGTACATGAGAAGTAAATACAACTCTGAAGTAACCATAAATCATTATGCTTGCATGGTTGATCTTCTTGGTCGAGCTGCAAAATTGGAAGAAGCAGAGGCTTTGATAAAGGAAGCTCCGTTTCATTCAAAATCTCTTCTATGGAAAACTTTCCTAGGTGCTTGCTCTAAACATGAGAATGGTGAAGTAGGAAACAGAATATCAAAGATGCTTGGTGATGTAGAACTGAATGAACCCTCAACCTATGTTCTACTGTCTAACATTTATGCGTCAGCATCAATGTGGAAAAATTGCTTAGAGTTGAGAAACAAAATGGTGGAAGGAAGCGTTAATAAGCAACCTGGTAGTAGTTGGATTCAGTTGGCAGGTTAGAATTATTAAGCTCTCTAAATATTGTCCATCTCAGCAAATATCTAAGGCATCTTGATCTGATGATTGCAACATGTTGGAAATACGGCAACACCTCTACTAATTAATCTAATGCAAAAATATCTCAGCATGCGCTTAGTATACAAGGTCAACGAATAATAAAGTGAGGAGTTAAGAGTATCAATCTTACAGGAAAAATCTGCCAGATAATTGATCTGAAGATGAGTTTAGTAGTAACTTGATGGAACCCAGCAAGATAATCACAAATAACACTGATATATTTCTATTAATTCAAGATTCTTGGAGACAAACTCCTTTACAGTAATGACAGCAAACTGGAACGAACAAGCACAGACTCCACAACTTGAATAAAGAATCCAACAATAAACGATAATAGAAAATGACAACGCAGAAAAGATAAATTAAAAGACCTCAACTCACTCTTCAAGACCAATAAACCTAGGCCCAGATCCCAAGAGATCCTTTCTCAAATTCCACTCACCAAATGCTCAATTCATGCCTACTTCACTACACTCTTTCCCCTCCTTTTATCTTATAATCTAGGAATATTCTAGAAGATTCCCTAACTAACTAACTAATTCTCATCTCTTTTAGCCCATAGGCCCATGAATACTCCCTCTCAAAAACTCGCCTTGTCCTCAAGGTGAAGAGAAAAGGCAGATAATGTGAGAGGAATTTCCACTCGGATCCCATTGCCTAAAGCATATTACTTTATTTTCAACAAATTGTCCCCAATTCTGAAATACCAAAATTGATTCACCCAAAATTTCAATCTTCAATTTCATGGTTTTAGGAGGAGTTAACCCGGGAGCCAAGAAAAAAGATAAATCTAACCATTGTAGTTCCCCTTCATCCACTACCTCAGCCACACATTGTTCCTGAAATTCTTGCGTATGATTCTCACTATCAAACTCCATGGCAGTCTCACCCTCACCTAAAATGGTGAGTCTCAAACTTTTGGTAGCACATCGATGTCCTAGAGTAAAGGCAAGACAACAATGAAAGCATGTTTCCCCAATAATCATAAATCTTAGTCCTATGTACCTTTTCCAACTTATTTCCAAGCTTAGAGCTCTAATTTCATTCAGCACGCTTTTCGGTGCAACTGTACCGCTGTACTTTTACCCGATAAAAACATTATTCATCAAATTTCCTGAAACTTGCCTAACCACTCAATTTTTCATTTTGAATCCATTTCCAGGATTAGTTTTCCCATTTGAGACCTTCTACTAACATTTCATTGTCTAGGGTTACATGTTTGGCAATTTACCGTTTTACCCTTTTTACATATTTTGACTTAAAATTCGAGATTTTCACTAATCCTACCCTTTAATCCTCATTTTAACTATAATTATAGGTTTTAGAATTATGAAGTGTTATACTAATCTTGAGGGGGGACCTGGGTTAGAATCAAACAGGATAGGATAAGAACAATTTTTCCCAAAAACCCTTTGCCTCTTGGGAATATCTTTGAGCACCCAAGACCCATGTTAGCCATCGCTCACATTTTCCAACGACACTATCTCATTATTCTTCATCGGCGTCTTCAAAGGGTGTTGTTGCTGCCTCTTATTCGCATTCCTAGAACTTCTAGTGCAAGCGGTGGTGCTGATTATCATCCTTGATGTGAAGCCCAAGAAGCCACAATTCAATCTTCAGCAAATTGGGATTTAGTATGTGGGTATAATACCCTCCAACGACCTAACCCTCGCCGTCACCGGGACCGCCGCATCCCTCTCCCTCACCATTTGGCTACTCTTCAAGATCGTTAACCCTAACATGGTGGGGATTAGGTACGGCGAGTCCAGGTTCTTCATTACATATCGTGGATTCTGTAGGGAAAAGCTTCTATTCCTGGATTCTACCAGGAAGCTCACAATGTAAGACAGGTGGTGGCCACCATTTCCGTCGATCAGCTCAATTTGTTTCAGGTGGATGCTGCCAATTTGAGCTTCGAGTCTTAGGGCGATGTTGGTGCTAATATCCGAGTCAAGAACTTCGATTCTCCTGGTGTTCACTTGGTACTCAGTTTTTTTTCTTATTTGTTTTTTCTGAGCATTCCATTTTTTGATTCAACTTTTCATTTTTTCAAATTGGGTCTTTCTAGAATCATTGGATTTTTAGAGGTAGAACATTTCCCATCTAGCTTAGTTCGCATACTTTTGCTTACAAATTAAGCTCAAATTTTCATTGTGGATTTCACTCTAAGGAAGCCGTAGCTTAATACCATGCAACTTACAATTAAAGATGCTAAGTGGTTCCCATAAACCAACAAAGCTTAAAACTTATTTTGTTCATGTTCAGTACCAGTGTATTCACTATCTTTCTTATTACCCAATTAATTTAAAACTTATCTTTTAACTCTCATCTCTTACTATGTTATAGCTCTCTTCGTTAGCTATGCTTGGTTTCAAATCGCGCTCAATTTGGAGCTCTGTAGCTCGCGTTATACCAATTTTACTAACTCATGTTTATGCTGAAAACGGGCTGCGCGCTTAAGCGCCCTCTTCGAACATGTTTTCCGCCCGGCAGAGCGCTTAAGCGCGCTCCAACGAGCTTAAGCGCACACAGGCAGAGGAAAATGGTATTTTTTGACCACCAAGGGCACTTAAGCACGCTCCAGGGCGCTTAAGCCCCATGTGGCATAAAGTTTCTCCACTCACAGGTGCACCAGGGCGCTTAAGTCCCCTGAGCGAGCTTAAGCCTCCATTTGCAGGCTTAAGCCTCCTCCATTTGCAGGCTTAAGCCCCTTCTAGCTCACTCCATTGCGCTTAGATGAATCGTGCGTTCCTCATTCCCAGATTTAAATGTTGCTGTCCTCAGCAACATATTTAAATCTAAAAAGAAATCGCGTGAGAGCTAAGAACAACTAGTCGCTCATTCTGAAACAGCATAGAACAATCCAGAATAATCAAACATAAGAGCGAAATACGAAATCACATCACGGGGTTAGCCTAACAAAATACTAGTCTCAAATCATCAAATAAAATAACAGAAAACAGAAAACTGAAAGAAAAAGTGGAGAAGTGGTGTCAGCAGTGAGCTAATGATGTCTTCATTCATCCATGTCATCCTCCTCAGCATCTTGCACAATGGTTGGGATCATCTCAGTATCCTCGCTAGCCTCCTCTTGATGTCCAACATTTGCAACTGCATCCTCATCGGGCTCCTCCGCAACATGTGAAGTCGTGGCCTGGGCTATAGTAGTACTCATCCGGGCCGCATCAAAAGCATCCTCCTCCTCGGATCCGTCATATGGCTCCGGCTGAAATGAGGGAGGTCCATCGGGTCGACCTTGGCAATGATATGCCACCATGTAGGTCTTGTAGTCCTGCTCTCTCTGCTGTATGTACCTGAGCCGACGCTTGAGAAACCCCATCTGTGTCTCGAGATCATCCAGTCTACTATCAGTAGTCGGAGCTGGCTCTTTCTCAGCTGGACCACATGGTCCTGGTGTGCGTCTCAGCCTGCCACGAGTCTCATGAAGTGGTGGTACTGTGTCATCCTCCCCATCAACAGCTGGTCCTCCTACATAGGTGGAAATATACTTTGCGTCTATCGGAGGACGCAAGGGGATCTTGTCTCCTTCAGTGGGGATTTCTACCCCTGCTCCGCACATAGACTTTGGATCAGAGAGGCATGACCAATGGCAGCTGACTTTGATTTGGTGTGAGCCATATCATAAATGCTATCAGCTAGAATCCGAGGCAAGTATATTCGCCCTCCCTCCATGATGGTATGGATCAGCATGACTCTTTTCACCACCACCTCAGTTTGCTTTAAACTAGGCATGATATTGCAGATGATGAAGTGATGCCACACTTTTACCACATTGTTCAGCTGTCTCAACCAGATCCTTTTGGGTTGGAGGTGGTCTTTTGTTGGGTCCCACTTTTCTCCAAGAAGAGTGATCCCCTGGAGAACAGGCTCAGCTACTCCAAAAGGTTCATTATGTTCATACTCAATGATTGCAAGTTTTGTTTGAAACCTGCAAGTCCTCTGGGTGGTTATGTCATGGTGAGCAGTCTGGAGAAGGTTTTGGATGGTGGTGAAATCATATCTAACTGTCTTCCCTCTGACATAGCTAATATATTATCTTCTGGTTCCCTGCTCAACCGTGTAGGCATTGGCATAAAATTCTCTAGCTAGCTCTTCTAAGGCTTCTATTGGTAGTCTTCCAAATTTTCTCCACCCTCGAGAGACTAGCATGTTGTAGAAATCTAGGTGTTGACCCTGCTTCAGATAGAATTCCCTTTCTCTGACAAAGGGTTTCTTCTTGATCATATCATTGAACCTGTCAGCATGAGCTATGGACCGGAACCGGTGCTCATCATAACCAGCTTCAGCTGCTGGTCTAGAACTGGATCTGCCCCTGTTCACCTTATGCCTCTTGGTATTTTTGCTCCTGGTAGACATCCTGAAATTCAAAAAATTGTTCCATAGCCACTAGCAGTCCAGGAATCAAATGCTGGATTTTATCTATTAGGAGTTTCTATCTGTGTTCTTCAATTTGCAACAGTAATTGTCACTTTCATTCGTAACTTGTAACACAGAATTCGCAACCAAAATTTAATAAGCATACCTCTCTCAATGGTTGTATGACAACAGTCCCCAATGTAAAAGAATGAAGTAGCACAATGTTTGGTTTATGTGTGGTCATAGTCAACTGTATAAAGAGTGTAGATATGTATGCATCTTATCCTATCAGAATGTTTCATTATGATTATGGTTCACAAATCTAAGGTACTCCAAGCTCAAGGTGTTGTTTCCTAAGGTTAGTCACAAAAATCCCTGGTCAGTTTACCTTTGGTTTATGCATTTGACCGAACACATTGTGTGCATCATTAGGATGCATAGAAACTAACCTATGTAAACATGTAATTAAACCTTCTTTAATCAAAAATTCAGCTATGGATGTAAACTTTTCCTCTACGATTTGAACAACACTCCTTCCTTATGAATTTCTCTTGCACTTTGTATGTGACATTCTATCAAACAGTTGATGTGCATGTATGGGGAGGGAGTATTTGATTTCAATTTAATCATGGAATCCCTCACCAATTTGAGTTACTCAATTCAATGCAGCAAGTATAACTAAATTGAATCCTTTTTCCTACAATTTCTAACTGGCACCAAGTAATTCAACCATCCTCTATTGAAACCCTAGGTTTTATTCAATGACATCCAAATTATCATACCAATTCCAAACGGTCATGAAACTGAACCCTAGGATCGATTCTTTAACTTCAGCAATGCATCAATTAAAATTAGTGCAAAGAAAACAATTACCTGGAATTCCTTGTGTTAAACGAGCAAAAAGATGCTTGAGGGAAAGAGTGAGTGCAGCGAAATGAGTGTGATGCAAATGAGAGTGAGAGCGAGGAGAGGGGTGTGTGTGAAAGGAGTGAGGGAAGGAAAGGGATTTAAACAAATATGGTCCGTGTGAGGGCGTTTTAGCGCGCATATTTCGCACTAAAACGCTCTATGGCAGAGAGCTTGGTCCCTGTGAAGGCATGAGCGCATTTTAGCGGTCAGGAGCGCGCTAAAACGCGCTCTTCGATCCCTTAATTCATTCTTTCCAGAGCGTTTTAGCGCTCAGGTCTGCGCTAAAACGCCCAAGGGCAGTAAGTTTCTTAATTTTCCCATTATTAGCATGTTTTAGCGTGCTAGTTAGAGTTTACACGCCCTAAACTTCAATTTTCTTTTATACTTCCTTCCTGAGAACGTTTTAGCGCTCAGGTCCGCGCTAAAACGCTCTTGATTACTTCAAAAATATTTTTCATACCTTGGCTGTGTGTTCCATTTCTTCTTCTTGTAACTTAATAACAACCATTAGTCTCACATATCTACTTATTTTTGCCTACCCATCAACGCTTGTTTAACATCACAAGCCTGACGTACCTGGTTCAAGTTACCTCTATAATGGCAACGGTGGTCGTTCCCCTGTTTATTTCTCCTCCTATGTATAGTTTGAGACGCTGACCATTGACTGTGAAGCTTCTGTCAGAATCCAGTGGACTGATCTCCATTGCTCCATATGATTTCATGTTCTTCACAATGAACGGTCCCGACCATCTGGACTTCAATTTCCTAGGAAAGAGACGGAGGCGAGAGTTGAAGAGTAATACTTGATGTTCCACCTTGAAGTCTCGAGGTAGGATCTTCTTGTCGTGCCACTTCTTCGTCTTCTCTTTGTAGAGACTTGCACTCTCGTACGCAGAGAGTCTGAACACATCGAGCTCATCCAGTTGAAGTAGTCTCTTTTCAGCTACGGTCTTGGAATCAAAGTTCAGGTACTTGATTGCCCACAGTGCTTTGTGCTCTAACTCCACTGGTAAGTGACAGGCTTTCCCGAACAGTAATTGGAAATGGGACATACCAATTGGAGTTTTGAATGCGGTCCGGTATGCCCACAGTGCATCATCAAGTTTCTTGAACCAGTCTCTTCGCGAGCTTCCAACCGTCTTCTCCAGTATCCGTTTAAGCTCTCGGTTGGATATCTCCACTTGATCACTTGTTTGCGGATGGTATGGTGTGGCAATCTTGTGTTTCACTCCGCATTTAGCCAGCACGTATTCCACTTGTCTGTTGTCAAAGTGAGTCCCTCCGTCACTTATGATTGCTCGCGGTACCCCATACCTGACGAAGATGTTTCTTTTGAGGAATGCAATGACTACCCGAGAATCATTAGTAGGAAGAGCAATAGCCTCTACCCACTTGGAGACGTAATCCACCGCAACAAGGATGTATTTGTTTCTATAGGAAGGAGGAAAGGGTCCCATGAAGTCTATTCCCCACACATCGAATCTTTCAACCTCCAATATGTTGTTGAGGGGCATTTCATGTCTTCTAGAGATATTCCCCGGTCTCTGACATCTATCACATGCTTCCACAAACTTTCTTGCATCCTTGTAAAGTGTTGGCCAATAAAAGCCACTCATCAGTACCTTTGCGGATGTTCTTTCACCCGCAAAATGTCCACCGTAGCTGAACCCATGACAATGCCACAAGATATCCTTCATCTCCTATTCCGGAATGCATCGCCTGATCACTTCATAAGCACATCTGTAGAAAAGGAATGGCTCATCCCATAATATTTATTCACATCGTGCATACATTTTTTTCTTTGTTGCCATGTAAAGTCTACTAGAATTTCTCCTGCTGCTTTGAAGTTTGCGAAATCTGCGAACCATGGAGGTGTACTTGTGGTCTTTACTTCTTCCAAGTGCATATCCGAGATAACATTGATAGCCAATATTTACTCATCAGGGAACTCTTCTCTAATCTCCAGTTCAGGTCCATCTTGAAGATCTTTTCCTTGGATCCTGGAGAGGTGATTAGCCACCAAGTTCTCCACGCCTTTCTTGTTCCTGATCTCTACTTCAAATTCTTGAAGGAGCAGCATCCATCTGAGCAATCGTGGTTTTGCATCCTGCCTATTCAACGATACTTTAAAGCAGCATGATCAGTGTAAACAATTACTTTAGACCCCAGCAAATACGGTCTAAATTTATCAAAAGCATAGACAACTGCTAGTAATTATTTTTTAGTGGTTGCATAATTCATTTCTGCATCATTAAGAATTTTACTAGCATAGTAAATTACATGCAACAATTTATCTTTTCTTTGTCCTAAGACAACTCCTATGGCATAATCACTAGCACCACACATTAATTCAAAAGGTAAAATGAAATTAGGTGCAGTGATTATAGGTTCCGTGGTCAATCGATTTTTTAAAATATTAAATGCATTCAAACATTCATCTGTGAAGTTGAATTCCTCATCCTTGACCAACAACTTGCATAGTGGCTTTACTATCTTGGAAAAGTCCTTGATAAAGCGCCTGTAAAAACCTGCATGACCGAGAAAACTTCGAATATCTTTAACATTAGAGGGAGGGGAAGTTTCTCAATAACAACTATTTTAGCTCTATCAACTTCTATACCTTCTTTAGATACTTTGTGTCATAAAACAATGCCATCTTTTACCATGAAGAGGTATTTTTCCCAGTTCAAAACAAGATTACTCTCATGACATCTTTGTAAAACGCATGATAAATATTCTAGACAAGTTTTAAAAGAGGGGCCAAAAACAGAAAAGTCATCCATGAAGATCTCAATAGATTTCTCAATCATATCAAAGAAGATAGAAAGCATACACCTTTGAAAAGTTGCCGGAGCGTTGCACAGGTCGAAGGGCATCCTTCGGTAAGCGAAGACTCCGTATGGGCATGTAAATGCTATTTGGTTGTAACCCGAGTACCTATCCAAAAAGCAGTAGAAGGCATGGCCAGCTAGTCTCTCCAACATCTGGTCCAAGAAAGGAATTGGGAAGTGGTCCTTCTGAGTGGCTGCATTTAGTCTTCTATAGTCAACACACATCCTCCACCCGGTGACTGTCCTTGTTGGAATCAACTTGTTGTTCTCGTTTCTTACCACCGTGACTCCACCTTTCTTGGGTACAGTTTATACTGGACTTACCCATGCACTATCATATATAGGGTAGATCATTCCTGCATCTAACAATTTAACTACCTCTTTCCTCACCACCTCTTTCATGGTTGGATTGAGTCTCCTTTGCGGCTGCCTCACAGGTTTAATATCATCTTCTATTAAAATTTTATGAGTACAAAAGGAAGGATTTATACCTTTTAAGTCGGAGAAAGACCATCATAAGGCAGCTTTGTGCTTGTCAACACCTTGAGAAGCTTTTCTTCTTCCATAATTGTCAGCTCGATGCTGATGATGACTCGATAAGTGTTGTTGTCACCAAGGAAAGTATATTTCAGATTTGGAGGTAACTCCTTAAGCTCCACCTTTGGTGCTCCAAGAGGGATGTCATCTTTCTTTCTCTCTAATTCTTCCACCACTGGTTCTTTATCAGCAAGCCCAGCTTCTTCGTTGATTTGCTCTAACTCGAGTGGGGAACTCTCCTCTTTCATCGTGTCATCAACTGCTTTTTATATAATATCAACCATAAAACAGTTTCCTCCATCTGACGGATGTTTCATTGATTCGAAAACGTGAATGGTGACCGTCTCTTCATTCATCTTAAGCATCAGTTTTCCTTGATCTGCATCAATCATAGCTCTTGCGGTGGCTAGGAATGGCCTCCCGAGCAGTAGGGGAATCTCCGCATCTTCTTCCATATTCAAAATTACAAAATCTGCAGGGAAGATAAACTTTTCAATTTTAACTAAAACATCCTCAATTACCCCATCTGGTCGTCTGATCGATCTGTCAGCTAGCTGGAGAGAAACCGTAGTTGGTTTTAGCTCTTTGATTCCAAGAGCTCTACACATGGAAAGTGACATCAGATTTATACTCGCTCCCAGATCACATAATGCCTTTCCTACTTCAATATTTCCTATGGCTATAGGAATACTGAAACTGCCTGGATCTTTCAGCTTGGGAGGAAGTTTCTTCTGGATGATAGCACTGCATTCCTCCGTCAGGGTCACTGTTTCACACTCCTTCAACTTGCGCTTCTTTGAAAGAAGGTCTTTCATAAATTTTGCATAATTCGGCATGTTTTCCAGGGCTTCTGCGAAAGGAATGTTCACTTGCAACTTTGTGAAGATATCTAGAAATTTGGTGTATTGTTGTTTCTGAATCTCTTATTTCAACCGCTGAGGGTATGGAACTCGTGCATAAGGAGATGGATTTGCCGATTTTGGTTGCCGGTCCAAAGCTTTCTTTTTCTCCCATTTGAACAGCTTCTTTTCTGGACTGCTCTTTTCGGCTTCTTCTGCGTCTTCTTCTTTCTCCTTCTCAGCTACAGGTTCAGCTTTTTTCTTCTTCTCAACTAGCGGCTTTTCCACAAGTTGGATTACGATCCCACTTCTGGTAACAATATAATTACATTGTGCGTTTGGGTTCGTGTCTGTGTTACTTGGGAAAGTTCCATGAGTTCTTTCCGCGAACTGTTTTGGCAGCTGACCAATTTGAGTTTCCAGGTTTCCGGATAGAAGCTTCTTGATTCCGGAATGAAGCTCTTGTTTCATCTCTGAAAGCATTTGCATTATGAATGTAGTTCGAGGTAGTTTTGGACAGTTGTGCAAAAACTTTCTCCCACTCAAAAGTGTTGCCTTGTGGTGGGGTTATTATTGCAGTGGCAGAGGAGGATTTAAATGATGGGTTGATTTATAACTAAACTGTAACATCCTGGGCGCTGACGAGGGCGGGGAGTGATCGCCGGTGCGAAAGGACATGGACAAGGAGCGGCTCCTAACAGGCTTCCAGTGGGGCCTACATGCATGAATGAATCGAATTGACACCCGAAAGAGAGGAATTCCAAAGGCTGTGCAGGTATAAGACTGCACAGTTTGTGATAGCTTATAAGAATTAATTGCTACTACCTATGCTAACAAGATGCATCTATTTTTCGGTAGCCCGGATCAGAAGAACTCCACATTTAAGCGTGCTTGACTTGGAGCAATTCTGGGATGGGTGGCCTCCTAAGAAGTTTTCCCAGGAAGTGTGCGAGTGAGGAAAAAGCACACTGAAAAGTCTCGTGTTAGTATGTGGGGATAGTCATTGATTCTTGAAGCGGTCGGGCGTTACAAGTGGTATCAAAACAGAGCCTCTCTTCCAGTACGGTGTGGTTCGATGACGAACCAGGCGGAAACTGGTGGGCATGTAACATCCCGGGCGCTGACGAGGGCGGGGAGTGATCGCCGGTGCGAAAGGGCATGGACAAGGAGCGGCTCCTGACAGGCTTCCAGTGGGGGATTATATGCATGAATGAATCGAATCGACACCCGAAAGAGAGGAATTCCAAAGGCTGTGCAGGTATAAGACTGCACAGTTTGGGATAGCTTATAAGAATTAATTGGTACTATCTATGCTAACAAGATGCATCTGCTTTTCGGTAGCCCGGATCAGAAGAACTCCACAGTTAAGCGTGCTTGACTTGGAGCAATTCTGGGATGGGTGACCTCCTGGGAAGTTTTCCCGGGAAATACGCGAGTGAGAAAAAAACACACTGAAAAGTCTCGTGTCAGTATGTGGGAATAGTCATTGATTCTTGAAGCGGTCGGGCGTTACATAAACCCTGAGTGTTGATTAGGATTTTTCCACCCTTGACTATAGTTATTCCCATATTGATTCCTCCCTGGATTGTTCTGGTTCTTTTGATCGTACCAGATACCGTTGACCTCATCTTTTTTAGGTGTCCTCATGTAGTCGCACTCTTCAATTGCATGAGCACCTGCACGAATACCACAAGTAACTTGAGAATTACTAATAGAAGAAACTTGAGAAAGATTAAATCGCTTTGTAAGAGCATCTAATTGTGCTTGTTGTTTCTTATTAATTTGCAGTATTTGTTCATTCTGAGCCAAGATTGCATCATAGCCATCAAGCTTCATGATTCACGCTCTCCTTTCTGAGACTGGAGCATTGTCATACTCCTGAGAAGCTAAAGATTCTAGCCATTCCAATGCTTCCTCTGAAGTTTTTGTTTTCAACGATCCTCCTACTGCGGCATTCACCAAGGTTCTTGTGCTTGGCATCATACCTTGGAAGAAAATTCGTCATTTCTCCCAAGCTTCAATGCCATGTTGAGGACACTTTCGGAGTAGTCTTTTAAACCTTTCCCATGCCTCGTACAAAGATTCGCTTTCTTTTTGTTCAAAAGCAGTGATCTCTGATTTGAGCCTAGCCATCTTTGAAGCTGAGAAGAATCTGGCCAAGAATTTCATTGCTAAGTCATCCCAATTGGTGATGCTTCCTTCAGGCAGTGATTGTAGCTAAGCTCTTGCGTTGTCCTTCAGTGAGCATGGAAATAGTCTGAGCAAGATGGCGTCACGTGAGACTCCATTCATCTTTAAAGTATCACAGTAGAGCAAGAAGTTATCAAGATGAACGTAGGGGTCTTTCGTGCTTCCTCCAGCGAACTGATCTTTTTGAATTAGTTGCAGCAGTGCTGACTTGAGCTCGAAGTTGTTAGCATCCACGGATGGTCTAACAATGCTCGTCATCTGCGGAACTCGAGCTGGAGTCATGTAATCTCCTAACGTCCTCGAAGGGTTCTGAATTGCATTGTTGTCAGCCATTGTTTCCTCCTTTGGTTTCGTCGAACTTGATGCTTCTTTCGCTTCTTTTGCGCTTTTCTGAGTTTTCTTTCTGTCTTTTCTATCTCAAGATCAAACTGCAAGATTCGTGGGTTAAGAGTACCTCGCATAAAATAAGATTTAAAAAGATGTGCAGAAAAACAGAAAAATGCAGAAAAAGAAAACAGAAAATCAAAACAGAAAAAGAATGTAGAAAATTAATGAATGCAAAATATGCAGAAAATTGATGCAGAATTTTAATGCAGAAAATGTTTTTGCAGTATGGTTAAAGTTCAGAAAATTAAAACGTCCAATCTAAAAGGTAATTAATTACTTCTAATGTTGAAGGACCCAATCCCCGGCAACGGCGCCAAAAACTTGTTGCGACTCTACAAGTGCACCGATCGTAAAGTAATAAAGTGTACCAGTGTACGAGATCGTTCTCACGAGGATCGGAATTTCAAGCACTAGTTCGCTAATCGCGATTTAGCTGGACAATCAAGAATTGGATTTGAGGGAATTAAAATTTAGAACAAGTAATAACATGCAATCAAAAGTTTCAGAAAAAGAAAAATTGAAAAGATAATGGTTGATTACGAATTAAAAACAAGCGTAGTTAGGGTTTCAACTTCCCCCAATATCCTCGTTATGTTATAAATTAAACAGTCAAGAACCTTTTCTTATTATAATGCCAGTCAATTTTGTCTAAGTTAATTAGGGCTCAATTCCTAGTTACCCTAAATCTATGTGATCTTGAAAGAACTCTAGTTCCCCGATTATTCCCCAAGAAAACATGCATTAAGATCAAGAATTTAAAGATTGCACAATTACCTTATGTCTATCCCTAGATCACAAGGATTGTGATAAATTTATCAAGTTAGAATTCATGCACCAACATCCCTATCGTCATACAATTCCCCTAAATCATTCTATAAGGAGCAAACTCATAGAAAGCATTAAAGACAGATAAATTTATTCAATTATAAAAAGAAAAGAATTCAGAGACATTTTAATTCATAAACATAAAGATTCAACTGGGTTCCATTTACCCCTAACTACATAAAAGTTTAGCCTGACATACCGAATTCAAAAACAATAGTAAAGAAAAGAGAACCCCAAGCCTCCATTGGTGTGATGTTGACTTGGTTCCTCAGTGCTCCAACGCTCCGCAACAGGATTCCTCCCTCAAGTCTCTGTGTAATTCTCTAGATTGGTGTTGAATGTCCTTTTTCAATTGGTCCCTAAGCCTTCTATTTGTAGATAAGAATATATCTTTTAATTTCTCTTCAAATCTTCGTAAAATCTGGTTCACATCTTGATTCAGATTTGAAATCTCCTATGGGCTTGGATTTGACCGCACGTGGACATTTTAGCGTTCTGTTTGGACGCTAAAACGTTCTGTGAGTGCATTCCTATCTGCCTCTGGGCGCTAAAACGCCCTCTTCGAAGGGTGAATGGTTGCTATTAGAGCGTTTTAGCGCTCTTGTGGACGCTAAAACGTTCTGCTCCAGTGAGTTCTTGTTGTTTTCCTTCATTAGAGCGTTTTAATTCTCTTCTGGACGCTAAAACGTCATCTTCCAGCTTGTAAACACTTGTAATCTTGCTTCCTTGAGGCTTCCAATCATCTTGTTGCACTCCTTTTGCTCCAAAAAGCCTTGATGGATGTTAAAATCCCTTGAAATAAGAGTTATTACAAGATGTTAGCAAAATATTCCATCTTTGTGACTTTATGGTGTAAAACCTTAATTTCCATGCAATTCATGATATATTTCTTGTATAATTAGACCCAAAACCATGGTAAACCAAGGGTTTATCAATGTCAAAGGTGAAATGATAATACAACGAGTGGGACGCGTGTCAACAGGAGACCAAAGGGTTAATACATTAACCCACACGTAATGAAGGTTGCATTAAATGCTTATGATAATATAAAATCACATCAATCGTTTCTTAAGCGGTTAAATGATGAATTACCAAATCCACTCAAGCGCAAATATTGTGAATACGTGGCAGAATCTCGCCACAAGCGAGATTACATCTCGCTCCTCATACCTACAACATAAAAAGGAAGCTGGGGGGACTTCTGATCTGGAACTATTACATGCGAGATAAAGGCCCAATCCCATAAAGATCGAAGAGCACAGAAACCCCCTATGACTTAGCCACCAAAGCAAAGTCATCCCTCGTAGAAAACATGGGATTTCGCTAACTTGGCCAGTAAGCCAAACATGACTTAACCTGAAAGGAATCATCATTGCCAAAATCAGCAGCTCAGACAAGTTGGCTACCACCAGGAACCAGTGAATGAATGGCAACTCCTACTTACCAGAGGAATTTAGCCTAGGAATGATATCTCTCTTTGAATCTTGAACCTCCTTGAATACTAAACTGATTTGAGTGTCGGAGTGCCTTAGCAGGTATCGCCTACCCACAATGGCTTCTAAAGTGCCCAGATACGCAAAAGTGTTGACCAACCATCTCACAAAGCATTCCCTTATCTCATCAAACATCTCAGCATCTCAGCAACAATATATACATCTCACCTTCTCTTCATCAACATTCTCTAACCTCAACTGTGTGTGATTAGACCTAGTCCAATTCGTGTTGGACTGATCACTTTCTAAGTACACCAAGCCAGCCTACATGTGGTTTTTAATGAAACTAACTCTTTATCAAGAAATCAAAATGTTTTTGATTTGGATGAAAAGTTTTAGCCCTTAGATATCGGTATACAAGCTACTAACAAGTAAATCTAAAAGAATTTTCCTTTTAAGTCACTAGGTGTAGTCTAATGGTGAGGGGTTTGAATAGTTTGTATTAGGTTGTGTGTTCAATTTCTACTTGTATCTTAAAAAAAAAAAAGAATTTGCCTAGATAAAAATTGAAGAACTTGAATAAACTAATCAGACTCATGACTTTGTTCAACCACACAGAATTGTAAAAAAAATAAGGCTAGATTTGTGGCTCAAGGTTACCTTCAATAAGACGGTATATATATTTTGATGAAACTTGTACACCTCTGACCATGTTATAAGCTATTAGAATCTTGCTTATTTAGGTTTAAAGGTTTTTTGTACTTAATCAGAGAAATTGCTTTCTTGAACGATATTATAAACGAAGAAATATATATACTAGAATTACCTATATTTGAAAATGAAAAATTCTCCTATCATGTATTCAAACTTTCAAAAGCTCTATATAAACTTAAATAACCCTAAAGTTTGGTACAAAAGATTGAATAGTTTTTATTTAGAAAATACTTTTACAAGAGGAAAAATGGATACTACAATTTAGAATATAATTCAAGAATGATCTTTTAATCAATCAAATCGACACGCTATGCAAGTAATTTTCCAGTCTAGTCAAAACTGAATTTGAAATGAGTATGATGGGTGAAACTAAAATTCTTTCTGAGGTCATGCACTATATTTCTGAAATTTCTCAAACAAGTATTTAACTAGGATTAAGAAATAAGATTTGTAATTTAATTATTCTAAAGTCATTTAACTTTCTCTCGGCCTAGTAGTAAACTTTTAAAAATCATATCAATTTAAACAAAACTGTTCACAAGATTTTACTAGTGAATAATTTTGATTTGAGAATATTTTACAAATCAAATGAACAAGTTTTACCGAAGTGAGGGAGGGAACTGCTAAGTCCCTACAAATCAATCCCAGAGATTACTCTACAAGTTATGCTATAGAGTATAGAATTTTGGAACAAGCATCTTCACAGTGAAACTGTGACTCAATTTGTACGTACGAGAAGTAGAATCTAATTTGTAAACATACAAGCATTACAGGATCTTAAAACAGTTTTCAATCCAAGTGCTATATATGATGATATTACAATTTATGTAAAATGATGGGTGCCCCATGTTTTGGCTGCAAAGTAAGCAGAGTGGTAGGAACATGAGCATAGGCCGGTGAAAGCTCAAATGAGAAGTTTTGCAGTAGCAATGACAATACTATCTTCGCTTCCAATAAGGCAAAATTTTGCCCAATACATATTCTTGGACCCCATCCAAATGGGAAATAAGAAACTTGGCCTTTCGTTACCTTTGCAATTCCTTCAGAGAACCTTTCAGGGTTGAACTCCTTTGCATCATCGCCCCAGATATCATGATCTTGGTGAATCAAAAGTATTGGAAGGGAAACCTGTATTCCTGCAGGCAGTGATAGGTTTCCAAGTTTTACATCCTTTCGAAGAGCTCGATTGAAGTAAACTGCAGGTGGGTATAACCGAAGAACCTCATATAAAATCATGGTAACCTGTGGAATGAGGCAGAAGTTAGCACCAAAAAGTATTATAAGAAGGGGAAGAATATTGTAACAACCATTTAATGTTACTACCAATCAATTACACCGTTAGATCGATTATGTTAATCCAACAGTTATATTTATTTCCATCTTTGTATGGTTATGATTCTCCATATTTATATTCCATCAATGTAGATAAGTTATCTACATTGACGTTAGAAAAACTGAACCCATAATAATAATAATAATAATAATCAATATGAAGCCGTAAGATACATACAATTTTAAGGCGACTTAATCCATCATAGTTTGGATTTTGGTTTCCAAAAACTTGCAAAACTTCCTGCCTTGCACGTTCTTGCCATTCAGGATACCTACCCAATAACACCATTGTCCAAACCAGCAAAACTGAAGTGGTCTCTTGGCCCGCTAGGTAGAATAGCTTGCATTCCTCAATTACTTCTTTGTTGGTCATTCCAAGAGTCTTACTGTTTCCAGGTCCTTGGTTTTCAATGTGATTTGATTCCAGAAGTATGCCTAATAAATTGTCAACTGTGGCTTCGCCATTCATCATAGCTTCCTCTCGTTTTTTAATGATAGCCTCAACTGAATCACATATATCTCTGTCAATTTCCTTCATCCTCCGATTGTTTGCTATTGGTAGAAGCCTAGAAGCATATGTATCTAGAGATGTTAATCGTGAAGGAATGTACTAGCCTATAACTGTTAAATTTATTTGCAACTAACATAGGTTAATACTCTGTAACAACTTGAGCTCAGCTGTAGCAACTCACATATGAATCATTTGGTATGCCATATCACTTGAATATCTAAGATCTTTAAAAAACTAGATATCAAATATCTTGGTAAGAGACATACAGTAAATCAAAAGCTACATGCACTCCATAATTATTCAAGATCAGTGTGCAAAATTGTTATTCAGAGTTTATATCTTTTATCTTAAACACTTGGACATCTTAGGGACAATGGTTCTTTTGAATTTCATGAGATGCTTCGGACTACAGAGATCATGGACTAGTAGACATCAATCTCATGTAAAATGTGATATTTATAGGCTAAATGTAGGTACAAGCTTTCTATGTACCTTTTGTTTATGTCCATATTAGACTATAGACATAGCAAAAGAACTTCATACCTTTTGTTACATAAGAAAATAATTTCCATAGCAATAAATGGCAATAAGCTGTTTCCTTTTAAGAATTTCATGGTGAGTTTACTTATGGTAAAACTAGAACATGATTATTTAGTTGTCAAGTATACCAAAATCACAGATATTCTTACCACCACAGTGGAATGTTCGTATGCGTAGATGTCATTAAAAGATACGCCTGCCTCTTCAGAAGTTCAAATATTTTTGTTCCTTCTGCATAGCTGCTTCCAAAAGCTGTTCTAGAAATTACATCACAAGTCAAATTTTGAAGGAAAGGCCAAACATCAAT
This sequence comes from Gastrolobium bilobum, assembly GCF_033153095.1. Lineage (NCBI taxonomy): Eukaryota > Viridiplantae > Streptophyta > Magnoliopsida > Fabales > Fabaceae > Gastrolobium > Gastrolobium bilobum. The sequence continues at coordinate 42,427 of NW_026896003.1, forward strand.
CTCACTTGTTCCATCTGATGACAACATTTCCTTCCATTTGCTAATCATATCATGGCAACTTTGAGAAAATGCTGGTAGCATATCCTGTAAATCAAGTGTGAAGTAAATCCTATTAGAATAAGAAAAATTAGAATTTGATTACAAATTGCAAGAATATATTAAAGCAATAACCTTACTTTCAATTTTTCCAAGTGAAATGCTGGGGAGATAATCTTCCGATGTTTAGTCCACTTATCACCCTCATATTGTATTAGACCAGTGCTGAAAAACCTGGCAAGGGGATTTAACTTGGGTTTGGGGAAGTCCTGCATCTTGTTAAAGACTTCTTTGATTTGCTCTGGGTCCGTGATGATCACCTTTGGTGTTGTACCTTCCCATAAAAAGGAATTCTTGCCTGCACACCCTTTAGTTATCAGAAACTATTCAAAAAAGGCTTCAACAACTAAACGAGGACTTAATATCTATATGTGATTTAACATTGGCAACAAGTTCATATAATGTTTTGGTACTCATATATGGTAATATAAACTCCTCCAATATCTGTTTTCTCATATAGATACCTTTAGTGCATAGGGTGTAAGACAAGACTGAACAGCATAAGAAACTAAGTATCTCCATTCATTATTATCCTCTCCAGCAACCATATCACCCCTACTATCACTTCCTTGTCAAATTGAGGGGCCAAATAAAAATAAAATAAATAAAACTTTGCCTAAACAAATATCTGTACCAAGACGCCAAAGATGCTCCCCGGTAAAATAATACTAGAAAAAAAGGAACGAATTTTTAAATATACAGCTTTTCAAGAAACCAATCTCGTGAATGAATCTCAACAGCTTTTAAGGATCTCTTGCCCCTTTGAATTGAAGTTTCAAAACTCAACACACAATCTAATTGTTGTTATTTTAGGAAATCATTTGTGTTAGAAGAAAATAGCATATAATATAATACTTGACTAATCTCGAAAGTCAAGTAATTAGCTCAAATCGATAATTAATGAACCCATTGATAATATCCAAAAATGAAAATAGCAGATAATACTAGTTGGGAAGGTAGTGGGAAACAACAACATATATACCGTATTTGTTGACAGTTTGTTGAGCAGCAGAGAAGATATGTGGTGTAACATCATCGGAGAGACCAATTGATTTGGATTTGGCTTCTTGTTGCAACTTCAGCATATACAATTGCTTCGGGTTATCAACTGAAAGCTTGTATGGATCTCCTTGAAGACCTTGCCCTCTCAGAACCCTTTCCAACCTCTTTGGCTTCAGATAAAACGAGTTCAGCATCTGCCATGCCCATATAGGAATCACAGCAAGTATCACTGTCAGAACCCAGATAGCAGCTGTGGAAAATAGCTCCATTTTTGTTTCTGGATTACTCTAGGATTGTTTCTTTGCTGTGGGAACGAAGGAAAAGCACACAAAATGATTTTAGGACACGTGGATCATTTGCCAAACTTAAAAAAAAAGGGAAATCATTATCTCCATCTACATGAGAAAAGAATTTTTTCCTACACAAATTCGTTTTCCGTGCTAATTAATTTTTCTTTTCTTTTTTAATTTAAAATGTGAGACCCACATTTAACTTATCTCTACTTTTTTTCTCTCATACTATCCTACAACATAAGAAAATATGCACCCTAAAAAAAAAGGCAAACATTACTCTGCTTTCACATAAGGTAACTTATCTCATTTTTTCTCACTTCGATTTTCACACCCTACTTTTTTCTTTTCTTTTTCTTTTTTCTTACAATAGTAGAACCCACTCATTTTCTCTCTACCACATAAGATAATTATCTTATGTGGAAGGAGATTAATAAAACCCTTTAAAAAAAAGCGTCACACATATAAATATGGTTTCATCAATGTTATAAAGGATCGATCCGGCCGGGTCGACCCGAAATCGGTGAATCGGTTATGTAACCAGTTCAATTTTTATATTGGATTGGCTATATTACAAAATCGGTGTAATTCGGTGCGATCTGGTTGATTTTGTAAAAATCGGTGACCCGATCGGTTCATTCGATGACCCGGCCCAGTTTATAAAAAAAAAACTAATTTATTTTCATAAATTAATGTCTTCTTTTTTTTACTCTAACACAAACGATTTGTTTTCTTTTGAAATATTTGAGTAATTTGTACCTTATTAACTTACATAGATTATGTACCTACAACATTAATATTATCTTGATTATGCAATATACAGAGAATTTTGATTTGATTTATAGTTAGAGATGTCGTTTACTGAACCTGAAACACTAGTATCACAAATATTATATGTTTGATTGATTTTTTGTTTGACAATGATGTGTAATTTATTATTTTCATATTAAAATATTTGAAATTAGTATATTTTTTATAAGTATTTAAGTATATTTATAGTTTTTTTTAATATAAATTATAAATTTACATATACTTATCAGGTCATGCGGTTGAACCAGTGACCCACTAGTTGAACCAATAATCCAATAATCCAATACCTCGACCGGATCAATAACCGGACCGAATTTAATAATATTCAGTTTCATACTCAAGAGAACATAGATAGTTTCATACTCAACTGAATAGCTGATAAATATATTGCAATGTCGGATATTTATATCAATCTCAAATTTAATAATATTGAGTTTCATACTCAAGAGAACATAGATAGTTTCATACTCAACTGAATAGCTGATAAATATATTGCAATCGTCGGATATTTATATCAATCTCAAATGAAATGATCACTCCCCATCTGTAATTATTTTTTGTTTTTTCACTTTTTTTATTAAAAAAAATAAAGCGTCTTACTAAAATAATAATATAAAGTAAAAACTACGAAAAGACAATCTTACAGCATATCAGGTGTCCGCAAAGTTTATAAAATCCTAGCTGGGGAAGCGCTACAGTTGGTGGCCGACAGCTATATCTTCGCCGAGGTGGGGATTTTTTTGTGGTGTGCATGGGCAGATGTTTTATATGGGCATGAAGCATGGTCTCTTCTCGAAACAGTAAAAAAGGAATAAATAAAAAAATTTATTTATAAAAAAGGAACCCTTAAATAAGTAAGAGAAATACTTTTCTTATATCGTAGAAAAAAAATTATCTCATGTTGTTGAGATAAAATTATAAGTGGAACTCACAGATAAGAGGAGAGAAAAAAAAGAGTGGTGGGACTCAATAATTTTTTGTGTGTAGTAAAGTTGTTTATCTCATATAAAATGAGATAAATATATCCTAATAAATAATAGGCCTGAAACATAATAAATTTTTTCATACACGTGGCAGCTTAGCAGCTTTAAAGGACACAGTTTCAGTAATGGTTGGGTTCGAGAGGAGAATTATTCTATTTTTTGCACTATTTTTTAAAAAAATAATTTTTTTTATTTCTGTGTCTTGGAACAGTTTCTAAGAATATATATATATATATATATATATATGTATATATTTGATAACATGTTTTATTTTTATTCCGAGAATAAGAATTACGTCTGCGTTTAATAACATAACAAACAATATAATAAAAAATAATTCTTATTAAACATAAAAAAATTTCAAATCATCACTTTCCTTTCTATATGGTCGTGGTGGCGGTGGCGGTGGCGGCATGGTGATGGTAGTGGTGGTGACGACGATAGTGGCTATGGCGGTAGTGGTGGTCATGGTGGCGATGGTGGTAGCATAGTGGTAGTGGCGGCAGTGGTAGTGGTGGTGACAGCCGTGATTGCGACGATGGTGGTGGTGATGTTGGCAGTGGCGATGGTGGTGGCGGTGATGGCAGTGGCTACGGCGGTGGTGTTGATGGCAATGGTGCGACGATGATGGTAGAGGTTGGTGGCGGTGGCGTGGTGATGATGATGGCATGGTGGTTGTGGTGACGGCAGTGATTAGGGCGATGGTAGTGATGGTTGGTGGTGGTAGTGGTGGAGTGGTGGTTGTGGCAGTAGCGGCTATAACAACCCTTACTGTCAAATAATTGACAGTAAATAATTCAAGTGTTTAAGTGGAAATTTAAACACGTATTCAAGGAAATGGCAAATGGTAAATCATATAATTGACATGATAAACAAGTTATTCATGCCAAACAAGTCTAATAGGTCCCTCAAATAAGTATAAGGCATATGTGAGGACATAGATGTCATTATGTGAAAAGTTAGGATTACCTTGGTAATTAACCAAGGTTAAGTCAAAGATTGATTTTGAAGATGCAATTAAATTCTATGGATTCAAAGTGATCTTATTATGATCAAACTATGTCTAGATTAATTTCTAAAAATTGGTCAAAGTAAGGAAAATTAATAACCAATAAAAGTTGGTATAGGTCAAAGTTGCATACAAAGTTGTTGAGTTAGTAACAAAACTTAACTTTGTGAAATCTTTGCATGATTTTTGATGTATGATTGATTCTTTGAGACCTTGTATACTTTATATTCTTCAAGATCAAAGTTAAGTGTTGACTAACCAATAAGAATCAAGGTTAACTAGTCTTGAACAAATGGACCAATGGTTGTAAAGTTTGAAAGTCTTAAAGTGTTCAAAATGTCAAGTAAGCTATCCTAGTCTTCCTTGCACTTGGTTGGACGATTTGTACACCTAGAGAAATTCTAGAATATTGTGAAGAAAGATGACAAGGCTAGTATGAAGATAAAGGACCAACATGATTTCAACTAGTGTGTAACTTGTAAAAGTGAAAAAGTTAAGTAACTTTTTGATTTTTCTAAGTGTAACCAGTCATTCTTTCTTCCTTAAGTGTTACACGAAAGTTTTTCTCTTCTTCCTCCTCACATGGCCGAACCACAAGAGCTAGAGAGGGAGAGAGAGTATTGTTCTTGGAATTTCAAGCACTTTTTGGAGAAAACTCATTACACAAAAGTGATAGCTTTTGATCTTGTGAGCTTGAATCTCTTTTTCTTTCTTCTGGATGAGCTTTGTAGTGTGAGAAACCCTCATCCAAAGAGTGTTGGAACTATTCATCTAGAGAGAAAGTTAGGGTTTTTGAAAATTGATTGGTGGAAAAGAAAGCTTGATGTTCAAGGAACCATTCAAGGTATTAATTTCTAATTTTGATGGTTGGAAGATGTTTTTCATATGGTTAAAGTTTGATTAGGGTTTATGATGATCATGAATATTTGATGTGGTTTGAAGTTTTTTTTGAGTTTGTATGTTAATTTTATGTGAAACTATGCTTGGAAATGTTTAAAACAAGTTTAAGAACCTTGTAATTTTACAACATATCATTCGGCCATCAAGAGATAAATTCTATAAATTATGTGTTTGATGAAATGTTAAAATGAAATTAAGGTTCTAGGATAATTTGATGATGTTTGAATGAAAGGAAATTAATTGGAAAATGTGAGATTAAACTAATGATGTAGAATTAAGGCCATTCGGCCATATGAAATTAAAATAGCTAGGATTGTTAATTAATTGTGTTTAATTAATTAAACTGTGTCTAGTGTATGTTTAATCAAGATTTATGGTGGTTCACATTGAAAAGAAATCAAATGAATGACATAGGAATCATATAAGTGTCATTGGAAAACATAGAGTGTTTGTGTCAAGTAATGATTGTTTAATTAAACTAGATTGTTTAATGAATTGTGTGGTGTAAATAAATGTGAATTGTTAAGTGATTAAGTTGGCTAATCATAGAGAATTATAACATGCATAATTCGGCCAACATAGGTTTAATTACCAAAATTATGTAACTTGATAAATGAATGTTGTATTATATTCAATTGGTAAAAAGAATGAAGATTGAACATAGTTTAATTGGATTTGATGTGAGGAAAGTAAATGAATTACATAGGTGTCAATATGACTATGTAAGGAAAAATAGTAAGTGAATGGAAATTGAATCCAAATCATGTAAAGTTTGTAAGCATGATAAATAGAAAAAGAAAGTTACACTAATAAAATGTACATAAATCGTGTGTGAAAGAATATAAGTTAAAGTGTTGTAGTTTATGTGTGATGTGAAACTAACCTAATATCAAGTGGTTATGAATTAGGTTGAATGATATATCAAATTGAGTAAATAATTGAAAGAAAAGAATGCATAAAAATGCATGATTTCGATTAGATGTAATTCGGCCATGATTGATTAAATATCATGGTATATTTATTAAATTTAATTAAAGGTCGTGTGATGTTTGTGAAGTGAAATCAAGTAAGTTTCAAGTGGTGTTAAGGTATATTAAGCCTTAATGAAAAATATTAAATACTTACTTGGGTTAGTGGTTTAACTAACTAAAAATGTGGGTCTAATGTTAAGGTATGAAATTATGTTAAGACTCGTGTGGTATGACATGAACTGTTAATTGGAAGTTAATGAAAAGAGTGATTAAAGGAATTACCAAGTGGATAATTAAGTTAATGTGTGAATGGTATTTGGTTGTGTGTATAATGATATGTGTTTTGAATTGATAAATGATTGCATTTTTATGAATAATATCAGAGTGTAAACGGACACAGTAGGTGGACGTAAAGAGTGCAGGTTGTGTGGACAACAAGTTATAATAAGAACTCACCAGGTAAGTTCTCGATTTAGGAGTTTTCTCTATCTTAATGTTCTGTCGTAATCTGATGGATAATTATGGTTTCTATTGGAAATATCTGTGAGAAATGTTATTCCTAGCACAGATTGCATTCATATAGGATCAATAATTATATATGATTGGTATAATTTAAATAATATGATCTTATATGAATTGATTAAAAGTCTGTAAATTGTTATATTAATGTTTAAAGTGTGAATGTGTGCAAAATTGTATGACTTGCCATGATTAACATGCTAAATGATTGATGCATTAATAACATGTCAATAGATGTAATATGTATATTTTATTGTTTTCACTTAATGAATGATGTTGAATCTGAATTTGTAAATAACATGTGGTAGTTGTTAATTATATTTGATTGATATGTTATTTTATATGATTGGATCGATTTAATATGTTTTGTTGATATGTTCATTTGATTGCGTTGATGATTGAAATTATGTGATTGATGTGATTATGTTTTGTGTCTGAAATTCTGTTGTGGGTACTTAAAAGACTGTTATGATTCTGTTACCAGCAGATAAACTGCTGTGTTGTGAGAAATCTGATAACAAATAAAAGAATGGTGTATAATTAAAATACAGTGATACAAAGAATTGTGATTGGAAATAATAGTGTTGTGACACACACACACACACACACACACACACACACACACACACACACACACACACACACACACACACACACACACACACACACACACACACACACACACACACACACACACACACACACACACACACACACACACACACACACACACACACACACACACACACACACACACACACACACACACACACACACACACACACACACACACACACACACACACACACACACACACACACACACACACACACACACACACACACACACACACACACACACACACACACACACACACACACACACACACACCCACCCTCACACACACACACACACACACACACACACACACACACACACACACACACACACACACACACACACAATGTATAAGAATTCTAGTACGAGGCCATTTAATAATTTGGTCGTACAAGTAGAGAATTTCCGTAAAAAGGATAGCTCTGGTGGAATTATTGAGAATAAATATGACTGTGAAAGTATCTGATGTGATTATGATGATTATAAGATTCTGATAACTCTGTAAAATAGAGATATACAATATTTTGATGTGCTTAGATGATTATGATGTTGTGTATTATGATGATTTTGATTAATTGGATTAGTGTAAAGTACTAATCTTTCTTGATTATGAGATTTGTGTGTTGTGATTAATTTGATGTGAGTTTCTGATTTCTGAAGTAAAGTCTGATTGTGTGAAAGAAGTAAATTCTAGTTGAATATAAATGCTAGAATGAGATTGTGAAATAAAATAATAAAACTATAAATTGTAGAATTATGTATGCTTATGAAAGGTAAACATAATGATTTAAGTACTTAATTGTATTATTTGAAAATATATGGTGATGTCTGTGTTTGGGAAATTAACATGTAATACAGGAAGAGAACTCGTGGGTGGAGACTTCTCCATAAACCCCGAGCTTATTAAGTTTATCTCACTCCACGTTATGAGGATATATTTCAGGTACTTCTAAAGTGAAGGATAAGGATAAGGGTAAAAGATCAGTTGTTGAAGACTAAAGTTATATTTGGAGCTGCTAGTGAATGGATGCATGCTTTGTGGAATTTTTGTTTGTATATGTTTTGATGTGATAACTAGTAGAGTTTATGTTTTGAAGGCCTACGTTGCCTATGTAAATGTTTTATAAAGAATAACAAATATATGTAAATATGGTGTGGTAGTTATAGTAATGGCACGAAGCCATCTTTTGATGTAATTCAAATAGAATGAATATTGTATTAATCAGGTATTGTTAACTATATGGAATTGTGAAATTCCTAGTTGTCAGAAAAATAGTGGAAATATTGTCAAAATTTACAAGAAACTGTAAATGTTGTGTGTATGACTTTGATAAGTCATATCTCACTCAATTATTTGTCAAATGAGACGTATGAATTGTCATCTTGAAGCTTAGGGCGTGAACTTTAATGTCCTAAAATATAGGACAGCAAGGATATAAAAATAGAGTGCAGTTTTGCTGTTTTGTTCGCTGCCGAAGTTGTAGTGAATTTGACGGCAAGAGTTGATTAACTTAGAAAGTTCATAACTCCTTCGTTTCTTATCAAAACAAGGCTTACAATATATCAAATTGAAGGTCTAGGTGTCAAATATAACATATCAAAAAATGAAAGAAAACAGATGAGTGGTTTTACTGAAGTATGCAACTCTGTAAAGCAGTGTAGGTTCGTTGTTGACGTATGTTGATAGTTTTGAGCAGTAAACTTACGGTGAAAATATCTAGAGTTGTAGAAGTCCAAATTAAGCTTATGATACCTCGTTGGAAAGCTTGTAAGGTCTAGTTTAACATACTAGAAGATGGGAACCACTTAGTAATCTTTGTGTATGCTTTGTGTGATATTTAAGCAGTAGAATTTATATTCTGCAAATATTTTTGGTTATGATCTTGTTTTGAGAATTGTTTTAAATACAATTGTTTTAAAATGAAAACATCGGTTATAAAAGAAAAAGTTTACCGTATTTTAATTCAATTACCGAGATTATAACTATGCTTAATATCATAAGTCTGGTTAATACGCCGGTCCGGAATAGGGTGTTATAGCGGCAATGGCTGCGATAATGGTTGTGGTGGTCGGGGGTGGTGGTGGTGGCAGTGGTGGTGACGGTGGCATGGTGGTAGTGATGGGTGGAGACGGTGGTGATGGTGGTAGTGGCATTGGGGTAGTGGTGGTGGTGGTGACTACAACACTGGTTGTACAACGGCAGCGGTGGTCGTGTCGGGATGATGATTGTGGTGGTGATGATGGTAAAGGTGGAGAATGATTGAGAGAGACAAGTGTTTCTCATTTTGTGACTGAGAACAAAAAAGCAGAATTTTTTTTATTCTTTTTACTCTTCCCCGGCATAAAAATTAAATCGGTTCATCCCGAGAATAAAAAAATAAACCGATTTTATCAAATGAATTTTCTATCTATTTCTGTTCCCGGGAACAAAAATTAAAAAAAATAATTCTGGAAAGGTTGTCAAGCACACCCTAAAGTGTAAGCACCGACTCATTTCTTGGAAATAAGTAACTACATGGAAAATTTGTTTTAACTTATTTGTTCCTTATAAAAAGAAATTACGACAAATAGGATTTTACAAAAAAAATTATAATAAAAAAGCTTTTTCTTTTAAGAGAAGTTTTTTTTTTTTAATTTTACATCAAATTTTTTAAAATATATGTTTTTTAAAATAAATGTTTTAAGTAATTTTAAGCTAAAAAATTTATATAATTATTAAACAGTTTGTAACTTTAATTTTATTTTATTTTATTTTTAACTTTTAGCTTAAAAAAAAGGTATCAATTAGGATAAGATAAATAGATACCAATATGTAAACTATAAGTTTAATTCAAGGAGACACAAATTTCCTCAAACAAGAACAGTGCGAACAATTTTGAATTACCAAAATTGAAAGTTGATTACTTTAATTACAAGATTGTTAAAATGAAACAATTAAAACTCTAGCGAATGCAAGATTAATTTATAAGGTACTCGATAAACTCAGTCCAAAACCATTTTTTCAAAACAAATTTTTTTAAAACAAAATAATGTAAAACCAATCTTTATTTATCCCAAAATTAATCAATTATGGGTTATATTATCAAGGTACTTGGAAAATAATAATTTAACCTAGAAGACACCAAGCCAAAAGCAAAGCAACAATATATAAATCACTGATATAAATGATGTTTCCCAGACACACGTGAAGTTATATGTATCCAGATGTGCCCCAAGCATTAACCATAATACATTTGAGCATATTAACGAGCATAATATATAGGACATATCCTTATATTTAGAATTAAACAAGACAAAACTAAAGTCTTCATTAGTTTGACATGACGGGGACAATTGTAAGTTCTAGAGTCTGAATAGAATGATAATTTAAAACACCACACCTTTCCCCTCGTGGCCCACGAGGCTCACGGGGGAAGAATTATAACTAAATTATAACTAAATTATAAAATATTAAATATCTCGTTTGTATCTTGGACAATCATGACTATTAATTCTACATTGATGAAAATATTCAAAAGAATTAAATTAATATATAACCAATCTGCTCTGTATTTAAAAAATCAATTATTTTTAAAATCGATTTTATATGAAACTGCATTTTATTTTATATACTGGTTATTTACTAAACCATAAAAATAATTAATTATCCATAGTTATCCATAACCAAACTGCTATACTTTCTCCCTGTCATCTTCCCCCCAATGAAGAGTTTGCCTCGATTTGATTCCATCTGTTATGATACCAACCATAATCAGTTAAGCATCAACCGTTGATTCCATTTAATAGATTCAAACAAAACCATTCATTTTGAGTCAGAATTTTCATGCCAAGCCAAAAATAGAAACATAATTAGTATAAATTTCAATACATATAATCTAAATTTTTCAGTGATGGGCTGTCCCAGAACCAATATAAATGCATAGCTTATTGGATAATGTATAGTTGAGCTCAATCTTTAGAAAAATTCAATCTTTCACCAGCAAGAGCAAATCAAAGCGATTAGAAATACAGATTACATAAATATGTGAAGAAGCGTCACCTTATCTTAAAACTCAGACATAATCCAGTTGATGCTTCTATAAAAAACGAGGTGGGTTTTTGTCAAATTCAATATGAGAGAATCAGATCTTTGGAGTATCAATCAAGAAAAGAACTAGAATATCTTTTCCAGCAAATAAAATAAAAGATATTTTATTTTTCAATTTTTAATTTTTTTTTTTGGGATCAGAGAAGAAATTCAGAAAAGCTGAAGAAATTTCTATAAAAATCATTTCGTCTGAAGAGTTCCAAAACAATGAAGATTCTTGCAAGAAATAGTTGGTCAACTACCTATAACCGAGAGGAATGACTTCTTATAAAAATAGCACAATTAAGTGGTGAGGGACTTAAGTAATTATATGTTTAATTCCCACTTATATTAAAATAAATTTCTACACCTTTTTATTTTCTTATGTTTTGCCAATTTGAAACCAAGAGAGGTTTTAAGGACCTTCGTAAGAACTCGCACCGTTAATTAAAGAAATTAATTAAATATGAGAATTAGGAAATAATTTCATAATTAACCCTAATAATTATTATGAGTCTCTAATAATTATATTAAGTGAGTAATAATGCTGAAAGTCGCTTTTATGACGAAAAGTGCAAATACCAGTTTTGCTACTCGGTATAAATGCGTACTGATGAAGTATCCCGAAAAATTATAAAAAATATGTATATGTCACTAGAATAATATATAGGACTTGTAAAACGAGTTTCAAGTTAAAATAATGAGAAATGGTGCCAGAACTGATACTGGCTATGGAAAAGCGCGTACAAGAAAGGTGCTGCGAAAAATAAAATAAAAATATGAAAAATCTTAGAAAATTGAGTAGGTTCAGAATCCTAAGTTTGGGATTAAAATGCTAAGCGTAGCAATTAATGCTAATACTGGGTGTTTAAGCATTAAACTGCTATAAATAGGCATGATTGGCCAAAAACCCTAGGCCATACATTCAGAATACATGACTTGGAGGCTGACCAGTTTCTCCTTACTGTATTCCATGGCTTCTTCACCCATTTTGTGAGCCTTGTGACCCTTTTTCTTCCTTTTCTCTTCACTTTCTCCTTGTAAACACTTGAGTGAGTGCCTTGTCCTGAAGCTCAGCTTTTGCTGAGTTGAGGGTTCTATTTGGGAAGAGTTGAGGGCTGACTTGTTGGGTTGGGTGTTGTGGAGTCTTTGTTCTTGGTTGTGTGGCTCCAAGGAGCCATCTTTGGTGAGAAAGGAACCATTGTTGTGTGCCATTTTCGTGCATCTTCTAAGTCAGAACCTTGGGGGTTGTTGGTGAGCTCCAAGAGCACTCCTTTCTCTGTTTTAAAGCTTGGGTAAGTTGTTCAACCTTTGATAATGAGTTTTAATGGTTAAAAGAGGTGTCTTGGCATGTTTAATGAGTTAAACAAGTAACCAACTGTTATATGAACTTAAAAGAGGTTAAAAGTGCATGCTTGGACGTTGGAATAGGTTAAAAACCCAACCTTTGGAAGGATATCTCGCGAAATGCAGAACTGCATTTTGTCGCGAAATATCCAGATATGCATATCTGGATATTGATATCCGGATATGGGGATCTGAATATCTGGATAGTGATATCCGGATATTGGCACAGAGATATCCGGATATTGATATCCGGATATGTCCCCGATAAATATCTGGATATTCTGGGTTTTCGAAGAACAATAGCTGCACTGTTCATATAGAAGACTATTGGGGGTTTGTGGACCCTAGATTGATGAAGTTGAACTTCTGTAATAACTAAACTAAGTCAGAAATCAAGTGATTAAGGGCTTGAGGCTTTGTGAGGAGCCTAAAGACGTAAAACGTAAAAGAGAAGTGTTGTCTTTATGTTTATACTTATGAGCTATGTTGATTGATATGATTGCTGGTCCAAATCAGATTGTGATTCTGCTGTGTTTGGACTTTGAGCATTGGTTGGACTCTTGGCTTGGATTGTTAGCTTGCAAGGTAAGCTTTCGTGTTCTCGGTTTAGCCATTGTTGGTTCCACCATGTCCCATGGGGGTATGGTTATATGGATGAATGTTGTTTTCATGATATATTGATTTGTTGAAATGCTGTTGAGCTGTTATATGCGAGTGCCTTTATGATATGCATGTGGTGTTCCACCTATACGGTAAGCCTGAGTATGTGGTACATACAAGAGGGTGAGGCCGTGGGTGAGGTGCAAGCGATGTTCCTTGTACTAACTGTAGGTAATTGACGTATTCTTGCGTTTCTCTGGCCAGTAGAATAGTTAAAACACACATGGCATGAATATCTGTTGCACTGCATAGTTTTGGAACTTATACTATTAAATGCTTTTGAACTTATATTGCTCGTGTAAGTGAGCTTGGGGTGGAAGATCCTTGAGGACCCCTTGTCTTACTGAGATTTCTTTTTAGAGATCTCACCCCACATCTGGGGCACATATTTCAGGTTCAGGTAATGCGAGGGTTGAGACCTCTGCCGGCAGGAGGTCGGAGCTTAGTTGATTATATATGTTGTATGCTGACATGACTGGATATTGAATGTTGTTTATGTTTTCTGTCTTTATATTGATATTTGAGTTGAGGCTCTTTTGTGGGCTTTGTTGCCTTATTTGGTGAGCATGGGGTTTGTCCATGCCACGTTGATGTTAGTACTTGTGGCTTGAGTTGTATAAACTATCAGGGTTGTCCGGTCTATGTGTTGTAGCTCCGTGACTAGAGACATAATTATGTTATTTATGTTATAAGGTATTTCAGTTAGTTGTCTTTTGCAATTTACATACAGGCGATGTTTTATGAAATGAATTAAGTAATTCAACTTGACTAATGATAATGACGTCATAATTGAACAGAAAAAGATATTCCGCATTTTTAAATTAAGTGTGGCTTAATACGATGATATGATAACAACCGGATATATACGAGGTGTTACATTTTATGGTATCAGAGCACTTTCTTGGGAAAAGCCTGTATGTATTGCAATAACTTAGGATGCTTGGTTGTGTCTTGTCTTGTGTGTTTGCTCCGTTGAGTGTTATTGTGATAATGCATATGTGATCACATTGCGTGGGCCTGATCAACTCATAATTTGTGTAACTGGTGCAGAGTCATGGTAATACCCAGGAGAACTCGCGAGACTGCTGAGGGTCAACCCGACCCGATCCTGACTGCATTAGCTGAGATGCAGGAGGCCGCTAGATTGGCCAACGTGGCAATGATGGACGCCGCTCGTGAGGCGAACCAGAAGGCCATAGAGGATGCTCTTGAGACGAACTGGCTGGCGAACATGACCATGATGAGGGTCATGTTGGAGGAGATGAGGGCTGGTCCTGCTGTTGGTTAGTTCCCTCCGCCACCACCTCCATAGCCACCGCTGCCGCCGCCTCCACCTAGCCACCAGGACGAGAGCCAGAGCCATGTTCAGGGCACTGGTCAACTCACTGGGGTGATGGAACCCTATGTGGAGCCTGTTGAAGATATAGATGTGATTGATCGCCGGCTTAATGCTTTTCGCAAGCATAAGCCACCTACTTTTGATGGATCTTACGACCCTATTGCTGCGGCTAGATGGCTACAGGCGCTGGATAAGATCTTCTGGGTCATGCAGTGTACAGATCCGCATAAATTGATGTTTGCTACCTATATGCTGGAGGGCGATGCCCATGAGTGCTGGATGAACATCTCTCATGCTTTTGAGATGCAGGGTCATGTTATGAGATGGCCATTCTTCGAGGATTGCTTTCTGGGTCGGTACTTCCCTTATGATGCTCAGGAGAGGAAGCATGGGGAATTCGATCGGTTGGTGCAGGGCTTGTTGTCTGTTGACGAGTACTTGGCAAAGTTTAATGAGCTGGTTAAGTTCGCTCACTTTTGGATGGAGAGGCCTACTTCAATTTTCTTGGCTGCTAAGTTCCGCAGGGGACTTAATGAGGATGTTGCTGGTTACCTCGCTGGTTCTGCTTCGAGGGACTTCGGGACACTGGTGCAGCAGTGTGGGGACATCGAGGACTTCTACAACTCGAGTAAGGCCAAGAGGGCCAAGATCGCTGAGACGAAGGGAACTAGTAGTTCCACTTCCTGGAGGGACAAGAAGTTTTGGAACAAAGGCAACGAGAATCAGATGGCGGCGTGGCAAGCGCCAAATCAATTTAAGAGGACTTCTGCTCAGGGGAGTACAGCGAGACCTCCCACTCCCAGATGCTCGGGGTGTGGGAAGACTCATTTTGGGCCGTGTTCTTCAGGCCAGTTGATATGTTTTCATTGTGGCAAGGAGGGCCACTACTCCAGAGATTGTCCGTCGTCGACGGCGAGAGCTGCAGCAGTTCGAGCAGTTCCATTACAAGTGGTTCCCCTTCCACCTACAGCAGCACCTGTTGTGCCACCTGCCACTGGGCGAGTTTACACTTTGGATCGGCAGCAGTCGGATCGAGCTCCGAACCTTGTTAGAGGTACTGTTTCCATTGGTGGATCTTCTGTTGATGTCTTGTTTGACTCCGGGGCTACGCATTCCTTTATTGCTGCCCCGATTGCTGTGGGGCTTGAGTTGTCCATGTCTGTTCTTTCTCCACCGTTGCAGGTGACCACCGCCACCGGAGAAATGTGTGATTCTACCACTGTTCATCGCGATGTAGCGTTTCAGTGGGATGGCCGTGAGTTCTCGGTAGATCTGATAAGGTTGCCGATGGCCAATTTTGAGATTATTCTGGGCATGGATTGGTTGTCCAGAAATTGTGCATTGATTGATTGCTGTGCCAAGCGAGTGGTGATGTCTTCGAGTGATGCCACAGCCAGTTCCTCGCCTTTTATTTCATTATTGCAGGCTAGGAGAGCCTTGAGAGCAGGGGCATTTGGATATGTCATGTTAGGAGGTTTGGTGAGTGGGTCACAGGAGGATATCACTGGCATTCCTGTGGTGAGGGAATTCCTCGAGGTGTTTCCTGAGGATATTCCTGAGTTTCCGCCGCAGAGGGAGATAGAGTTCTCCATTGACTTATTGCCTGGTGTGGGGCCCGTTTCATTGGCTCCATACCGGATGTCGCCACCAGAGTTGGCGGAGCAGAAGAAACTCATTGAGGACCTTTCAGGGGAAGGATTCATTCGACCGAGTGTGTCTCCCTGGGGAGCACCAGTCATCTTCATGAAGAAGAAAGATGGGACTATGCGATTGTGCATCGATTACAGACAGCTGAACAAGGTGACAATCAAGAACAAGTATCCCCTTCCGCGTATTGTTGATCTGTTAAATCAACTGAAGGGTGCTTGTGTGTATTCGAAGATAGATCTCCGGTCCGGATACCATCAGATTCGGGTAAAGCCGAAGGACGTCCCGAAAATTGTGTTTCGTTCAAGATACGGTCACTATGAGTATTTGATGATTCCTTTTGGACTCACAAATGCACCCGCAGTGTTCATGGATTACATGAATAGGATTTTTCAGCCGTACCTGGATCAGTTTGTGATCGTCTTCATTGACGATATCTTGATATACTCCAAGACGGAGGAAGAACATGCGGAGCACTTGAAGATTGTGTTGCAAGTGCTGAAGGAGAAAAGGCTTTATGCTAAGCCTTCCAAATGTGAGTTTTGGCTCAAATCTGTGAAGTTTCTTGGGCATGTCATTTCTGCAGAAGGAGTTGTAGTAGATCCAGACAAGATTGAGGCCGTTCTTGATTAGGAGAGGCCCAAGACGGTAACCGAAGTGAGGAGTTTTTTGGGTTTGGCAAGTTACTACCGGAGGTTCATCAAGGGATTCTCCATGTTGGTTCTGCCCATGACTCGCCTTACCCGGAAGGAGACTCCATTTGTGTGGACTTACGAGTGTGAGGAATGTTTTTAGGAGTTAAAGGAGAGACTGACTACCGCACCTGTGTGAAAGTTAAATGGCCTTGAAGGCTGTAGCATGTGAGAGGGAAAAACAAAATTTTTCATATGCAGAATTACACATGCAATCAAGAATCATGTTTTATGGCATGTGATGTTACCTTTGTTTGTGAGTTCAAAACTCCAAGACGATCAGTGTTAGGTTTGAAGGGTTCAAACCCTCTAACGTTGATCCACACCACCCACGTCAAGATGCAAGAACGCTTTTTTGAAAGCCACCAATTGACCACCACAGAGAGGCTTGCTATGCGCTCAATAGGTGAAGAAGGAGGCTAGGTATATGTGTTTAGAAGAGTGAAGTCTCCAGGATAAAACTTCACAAGAGTGGGAATGATATATAGTAGAATTGGCTAGGTTCTTTTGAAAAACCTTAAGGAGGAACTCACCAAGTAGGCGCACAAGAGAGGGAGAGAATTCGTGTTTCAAATCAGAATTTTTACTTTACTTATAATGAAAGTGGCGCACAAGTGAGTGAGACAAAGGTGGAGTTGTTGCAATTAAAAAATCCCAACAACCTCCCCTTTGAATCCTCATAAGACTAGGTCTTTATCTAGTCAAAATTTTGAACCAATGGTCATCATATGACCACCAATTCATGCGCCCCTATTCAGCCCAAAAAGGGTCCAGATACATTTGAGCTGTTGCATTCAAGTTTGAACCAACTAGCTCACTGATTCTCTCAACAACCAAATCTGATTGGAGCTTGTTGGTTTGACAAGATGACAATCATCTCCCACCAAAATGGCGCCCCAAATCAGCCCTTGGAGATCTCCATAGATCTTCTCTTGATACAAGGGATTTGTTCCAACAAGATCTCATCTTATCCTTTTGTTATGAAACAACTTTTCATAGCCAATTCAAATTCGAATTCAAATATTTAAATTCAAACGTTCAAACATTTCAATTCTAAATTCAAATTCAAATTTCAAATTCAAATTCAAATTTCAAATTTCAAATTTCAAAATTCAAAATTCAAAATTCAAAATTCAAATTCAAAATTCAAATTTCAAAATTCAAATTTCAAATTTCAAATTTCAAATTCAAAATTCAAATTCAAAATTCAAATTTCAAAATTCAAATTTCAAATTCAAAATTCAAAATTTAAATATTTGATAATTAATTTAACTAATTAAATTAATTAGTAATGTCTTGGACCATCCAAACCCATTAACAATACCATGCGCCCTCTCCCTCTTAGGTGGGCTTCCAAACTTCATCTTGGGCTAACAACCATTATTAGGCCCAATACCTTTAATGCTATATCATCATGACATTAAGGTGTTAGTGTGTGACCCATTAGGTCCAACATAGCCACTGACATTAATGGGCTCAGGCCCAACAAGCCCACGACCCATTTAATGACAACACAGAGCACTAGCAATGCTTTGTTGCCCCAGAGCTAGTTAGATTAATGACTTGATCATCCTATTACACATATTTGGTTGCCCTATGTATTTCTTTTCGTCTCGGTTACCTTCCCATAAAACCTAGGGTAAGGAAGCGTATCAACCCTTGCGGATTAGGGTAAGCTTTATTCGAAATAGGGAATCTTCAATTTACTGACTCTAAAGGCAGATCATCTCATGATCTCTTTTACTATGCATAGATTCCCGAGTCCCTGTAAATGTCATCCCGATTTCTCCGGTTTACAGATAACCTAATCTCTCACAGAGATTTGACGAATTCCTTAATCTTATCACCCTAGCCCTGTGCTCTTTCAGGACAAGCCCGACAGTATACCTATGAGTCTCCATGTTTCAGGCAGACGAGGTATACAGTCAAAGCATGCCTTCTTGAACACAGTCTAGGTAATAACTTCTGGTCTAAGGAAAGACATACCGAAATATAAAGAGACTACGCTAATGATACTCTCTGTGAGATTTCCTCATAGAGTCTTTTTTGTGGGTCTGTTCAGTGCAAGCTATACCCTTATAGATCCACCCACGACTTTAGCTAAGACATCTCCATATCTGTAGCTCATGAGGTCTTTACCTTGCATCCGAATACAAGAAGATTAGACGTGC
This sequence comes from Gastrolobium bilobum, assembly GCF_033153095.1. Taxonomy (NCBI): domain Eukaryota; kingdom Viridiplantae; phylum Streptophyta; class Magnoliopsida; order Fabales; family Fabaceae; genus Gastrolobium; species Gastrolobium bilobum. The sequence goes on from NW_026896003.1 coordinate 61,547, forward strand.
TAGTCTTACCCGAGATCACTGATCCCCATTCTCAGTGTCTCTAGACTAGGAACATAAAATTAGGAATAAATATCCAGTATCCTTGAATCCTCACGACTGTGATCCCATCACAGATACTCAAGAGATACCTATTTTATTCCAAAGGGTTTATCCAGTTACTCATATAAAATATTAACAATAATATTGAGAAAAAATATGAAACAAGATAAAGAGTGCTTTTATTTATTTGCGACAATATAAAAGGTCCACATATGTCCTAATCTAATCAAAAGATTGTCTCTAGGACATCCATATACTAACACTGTGTTGGTCCTTCCTGATCCTGCTGAGGAAGTTGAGTTGTATACCGACGCTTTCGGAAAGGGGCTCGGATGTGTGTTGATGCAGTTGGGCAAAGTGATTACCTATGCTTCGAGGCAGTTGAAGCCTCATGAGGAGAATCACCCGACTCATGATTTGGAGTTGGCTGCTATTGTGTTTGCCTTCAAGATTTGGAGGCATCATCTTTATGGCATGAAGTTTGCGGTGTTCAGTGATCACAAGAGCTTAAAGTATTTGTTTGATCAGAAAGAGCTGAACATGAGACAGAGAAGATGGATGGAGTATCTGAAGGACTACGACTTTGTGTTGAAGTACCATCCTGGCAAGGCCAATGTGGTAGCTGATGCTTTGAGTCAGAAATCCGTGAGTCTATCCAGTTTGACCATGGGTGACTATGACATCATTGAGCAGTTTCGAGATCTGACGGCGACTTCCTTGTTTTGGGGTGCACTTCTCGAAATGGAAACCGTACAAGTTGAGAACGAGCTCATGGAAAAGATCAAAGAGGCGCAAGTGCAAAGAGAGTGCCTAGATTATGTGAAGAACCAGGACGATGTGTCTTGGAATGAGGATGGATTGTTGACCTTTCAGAAGATGATTGTGGTTCCTCGAGGTCCTTTAACTGTTGAGGTGATGACAGAGGCTCCTAAGGGCTAGTTTACTGTCCACCCTGGTGCTACAAAGATGTACCAAGACTTGAAAAGGAACTATTGGTGGCCGGGCATGAAGAAGGACATTGTTGTTTTTGTGTCCAAGTGCTTAGTTTGCCAGAAGGTGAAGATAGAACACCAGAAGCCGTCTGGTAAGCTTCAACCTCTTGAGATTCCGGAATGGAAATGGGATAGCATTTCCATGGACTTCATGGTGAGATTGCCGAAGACTCAGGCTGGTTATGACTCTATCTGAGTCATTGTGGACAGATTGACCAAGTCTGTCCACTTTCTTCCGGTGAAGGTGAGCTTCATTACTGAGCAGTTGGCCAGACTTTATGTTCGCGAGATTGTGAGACTTCACGGGGTGCCCGAGAGTATCATTAGTGATAGGGACCCGAAGTTCACATCTCTGTTTTGGGAGGCGCTGCAGGAGGCTTTTGGTACGCAGTTGAGATTGAGTACAACCTCTCGCCCTCAGAATGACGGACAGACTGAGCGGACCATCCAGACATTGGAGGACATGTTGAGGGCTTGCACTTTGGAGCAGGGTTTAGCATGGGATAGGTACCTGCCATTGGTTGAATTTTCATACAACAATAGTTTCCATGCTAGCCAGGGCATGGCACCCTACGAGGCGTTGTATGGTAGGAGGTGTCGGACTCCTACCTGCTGGTCCGAGGTTGGAGATAAGGAGCTGTTTGGTTTGGACTTTGTCCAAGATACTACCCTGCAGATCCAGTTGATCAGAGAAAAGCTGAAGCAGGCACAGAATCACCATAAGAGCTACTACGATGTGCGGCATCGTCCACTAGAGTTCAGTGAGGGTGAGCACGTGTTTGTGAGAATTTCATCTGTCACCGGAGTTGGTCGGGAACTCGGAGTAAGGAAGCTGAGCCCGTAATTTATTGGGCCCTACCAGATCCTTGGTAGAGTAGGACCTGTGCCTACCGGCTTGCCTTGCCTCCGAACTTGGCCAACATCCACAACGTGTTTCACGTGTCTCAGCTTCGCAAGTATGTAGCGGATCCTTCGCACGTGGTGCAACCGGATGATGTGGAGGTTCGTGAGAACCTAAAGACTCCTGTCGGACCACTTAGAATTCTCGATCGAGGCGAGAAACAGCTGAGGAGCAAGATCATTCTGATGGTCAAAGTGCAGTGGACCGGAAGGACTCCTGAGGAGTGTACTTGAGAGCGAGAGGACGAGCTTTCCGGTAGTATCCTGACTTCCGAGACAGGTATTTTTCTGATTTTGAGGACAAAATCATTAAAAATGTGGGGTGAATGTAAGAACCTGCAACGTTAATTAAGGAAATTAATTAAATAAATATGAGAATTAGGAAATAATTCCATAATTGACCCTAATAATTATTATGAGTCTCTAATAATTATATTAAGTGAGTAATAATGCTGAAAGTCGCTTTTCAGACGAAAAGTGCAGATACCGGTTCTGCTACTCGGTATAAATGCGTACAAATGAAGTATCCCGGAAAATTATAAAAAGTATGTATATGTCACTAGAATAATATATAGGACTTGTAAAACGAGTTTCAAGTTAAAATAATGAGAAATGGTGCCAGAACTGATATTGGCTATGGAAAAGTGCGTACCGGAAAGGTGCTGCGAAAAATAAAAACAAATATGACAAATTTTAGAAAAATGAGTAGGTTCAGAATCCTAAGTTTGGGATTAAAATGCTAAGCGTAGCTAATAATGCTAATGCTGGGTGTTTAAGTGTTAAACCGCTATAAATAGGCATGATTGACCCAAAACCCTAGGCCATACATTCAAAATACGTGACTTGGAGGCTGACCAGTTTCTCCTTACTCTATTCCATGGCTTCTTCACCCACTTTGTGAGCCTTGTGACCCTTTTTCTTCCTTTTCTCTTCACTTTCTCCTTGTAAACACTTGAGTGAGTGCCTTGTGAGGGCGAAGCTCAGCTTTTGCTGAGTTGAGGGTTCTGTTTGGGAAGAGTTGAGGGCTGACTTGTTGGGTTGGGTGTTGTGGAGTCTTTGTTCTTGGTTGTGTGCCTCCAAGGAGCCATCTTTGGTGAGAAAGGAACCATTGTTGTGTGCCATTTTCGTGCATCTTCTAAGTCAGAACCTTAAGGGTTGTTGGTGAGCTCCAAGAGCACTCCTTTCTCTATTTTAAAGCTTGGGTAAGTTGTTCAACCTTTGATCATGAGTTTTAATGGTTAAAAGAGGTGTCTTGGCATGTTTAATGAGTTAAACAAGTAACCAACTGTTATATGAACTTAAAAGAGGTTAAAAATGCATGCTTGGACGTTGGAATGGCTTAAAAACCCAACCTTTGGATGGATATCTCGCGAAATGCAGGACTACATTCTATCGCGAAATATCCGGATATGTATATCCGGATATTGATATCCAGATATGGGGATCTGAATATTCGGATATTGATATCCGGATATTGGCAGAGAGATATCCAGATATTGATATCCGGATATGCCCCCGACAAATATCCAGATATTCTGAGTTTTCGAAGAACAGTAGCTGCACTGTTCATACAGAAGACTATTGGGGGTTTGTGGACCCTAGATTGATGAAGTTGAACTTCTGTAATAATTAAACTAAGTCAGAAATCAAGTGATTAAGGGCTTGAGGCTTTGTGAGGAGCCTAAAGACGTAAAACGTAAAAGAGAAGTGTTGTCTTTATGTTTATACTTATGAACTATGTTTATTGATATGATTGCTGGTCCAAATCAGATTGTGATTCTGCTGTGTTTGGACTTTGAGCATTGGTTGGACTCTTGGCTTGGATTGTTAGCTTGCAAGGTAAGCTTTCGTGTCCTCGGTTTAGCCATTGTTGGTTCCATCATATCCCATGGGGGTATGGTTATATGCATGAATGTTGTTTTCATGATATATTGATTTTTTGAAATGCTGTTGAGCTGTTATATGCGAGTGCCTTTATGATATGCATGTGGTGTTCCACCTATACGGTAAGCCTGAGTATGCGGTACATACAAGAGGGTGAGGCTGTGGGTGAGGTGCAAGCGATGTTCCTTGTACTAACTGTAGGTAATTGATGTATTCCTGCATTTCTCTGGCCAGTAGAATAGTTAAAACACACATGACATGAATATCTGTTGCACTGCATAGTTTTGGAACTTATACTGTTAAATGCTTTTGAACTTATATTGCTCGTGTAAGTGAGCTTGGGGTGGAAGATCCTTGAGGACCCCTTGTCTTACTGAGATTTCTTTTTAGAGATCTCACCCCACGTTCGGGGCACATATTTCAGGTTCAAGTAATGCGAGGGTTGAGACCTCTGCCGGCAGGAGGCCGGAGCTTAGCTGATTATATATGCTGTATGCTGACATGACTGGATATTGGATGCTGTTTATGTTTTCTGTATTTATATTGATATTTGAGTTGAGACTCTTTTGTGGGCTTTGTTGCCTTATTTGGTGAGCATGAAGTTTGTCCATGCCACGTTGATGTTAGTACTTGTGGCTTGAGTTGTATAAACTATCAGGGTTGTCCGGTCGACGTGTTGTAGTTCCGTGACTAGAGACATAATTATGTTATTTATGTTATGGGGTATTTCAGTTAGTTGTCTTTTGCAATTTACATACAAGCGATATTTTATGAAATGAACTAAGTAATTCAACTTGACTAATGATAATGACGTCATAATTGAACAGAAAAAGATATTCTGCATTTTTAAATTAAGCGTAGCTTAATACGATGATATGATAACAACTGGATATATACGGGGTGTTACAATCTTCCAAAACAAGTTTTGATGTAATCTAACTCTGTGATGCCCAATAACAGTGTGACTTATTTTTTTTAGTCTCACTTTGCCTAGTACGTTAGATATTGTTATAGATTGGATCTATATCCCAACAACTAATCCAACAAATGATAAGGTCTATCCAAATAAGATCCTAGATAACGAAGGATCAAGGAATTGCACTCCTATTAGAATTCTAAACCTATAGGTATCCCCTTCTATAAATAAATGGTTGAAGCCTCTCCGGTACACACTTTTGAACCTAATTACTCTTGCTGCCAACACTGAGCAAACATACTCACAACTTGGCTATAAGCTTGTTGCTTGTACGCAATGATTGGTATATTGGCCTTGAGCCAATTAGATATCTCTCTCATAAATAACTCTGAGCGCATACCTTCATGGTAATACTTATGGTCTACTCAGGACCAAACATTGGCGCCGTCTATGGGAAATCATAAATTTCGATTCTCACTCCATGATAACAAACACGTATGGAACAACAGGCAACACCCAACCCTCACACAACATCAATATGCAATTGGCAGCCTCCAGGTTCTTGGCAATCCAATACTAGTGGAGGTGCAGGTAGGCGAGGTAGGGACTGAGTCAATGCCGATCATAACTCGAGGCAACTCCGTGCCAAATCAGGTGCACCAACCTCTATAAGATAAGAAACCCGAAGCTGACAACCGCATTGCTAATACCACCCTGAATACAATCTTATTAAGGATGTAGGAGATGGAGAATAGTTTCCTAGAGCAGTAGCGACAGCATTCCCAAAGGATCGAAGCTTTGGAAACCGGGTTGTGAAACTAGAATATCAATTGACGAGCTGGACGAACAGGACAGGAAGGCCTGAACCAAGGAAACAGAAATGGCCAAGGTACTCAAGACAGGATTCACAATGAGATTGGGGGTCAGGGGTATGGTCGAGATGCCAACAACGACAACCTCCATGATGATGAAGATGCTAATGACAACTCATTCATTGAAAGCCTCATGAACATGGCTATCCTGCCGAGGTTCAAAAAGGCTAAAATACTTCCTTATGACGGGAGTCAATATCCGGAGGCCCATTTGGAGGCCTTCAAAACGAAGATACTCTTTAACGGGATAATTGGACATATCAAAGCCAAGATCTTCGCAACTACTCTGACAGGTCAGGAAATGACATGCATCATGAGGCTGCCTAGGAACTCGGTTAATTCATTCGAGGACCTTGCACGTACTTTCTTCCTGAACTTTGCTACTAGTAAGGATCATCCTATGTCGGCCTATGCGTTAGGTCGGATTCAACAAAATGAAGGAGAAATGTTGCGAAAGTATCTCAAACATTACAAGGAAGACGTGCTCAAAGTGCGAAATCTAACTGAAATAGTTCATCTGCATCTGATTATCTCGGGATTGGATGGCGAATCCCTTTTGGCCAAGTCTATATACAAAAATCATGCCAATGATTTGGAGGAATTCAGACGAAGGTCGGATAAATACATTGACGTTGAAGACATGCAATATGCTTATGGTGAAGATCGAGGCCCGAGCCCAAGTCGCCAAAGCCCAAACAAAAAGAATAAAGATAGAGATCGACAAGGACCAAAAAAGGCGGCCGAATCCCACACTACAAGGTCAGATGAACGAGTGCTCCTCGAGAACTAAGTTTGATAATTATGCACCCTCAATATTTCCAGATCTCAAATTTGGAGAGAGGTTTCCCAGACCGAGCTGCATAATGTCGAAAGAGTAAGCCCAACAAGAACGAGGGTGGCCTGGATCGAACTAAATATTGTGCTTTTCATGATGGCAATGGCCACACTACGAATGAGTCCTTGGACCTCCGAGTATTGAGAGCACATTAGAGAGGGGAAATTGAAATAGTACCTCATCTGCACTCAAGGAAAGAAAAATAACAAGCGGAGGAAGCCAAGTCGTAGTAGGAGCCCATGCCCAAAAAAGGAGAACAAGAGAGACCATGATAAAGATCACCCCGGCAAAAGCAAGAAAGCTGAAGCCAAAGACAATGAATATCAAGATGCTGAGTTTGAATGCAATGTAATAAGTGGAGCACTCGAAGACAACGGTGATACTGCTAGTGCCAGGAGAAAGTACCTCAGAGAGGTCATTTCAGTCAGAGACAGACCTGTTTTCAAAGAAAAATGGGGAAAGTTATAATAACGCTAACCTGAGTAATATGGAATTATGAATTAATTAATGATTTAATCATTAAGTTAATAGTTTAATTAGGCTAAAAATCTAATTAGGTAAAAAAAGGCATTTTTGAAAAAGTGAAAAAAGTGAGCGTTTTGGAGTATAGTTGCTAGTAGGCAAAAGGTTACCCGGAACTTGAAAATAATTGAAGAAAACATAATGAAATAATTTTAGTAAAAGTCTAAAATCCAGTTAAATGAATAAAATGGATGAGAGGACACAAAAGGTATACCACTTCAAGTTGTTTTGACTTTAAGTAAACTTAATATTTGTTAAAATATCTAAGTTATGGTCATAGAGAGCCATTTTATTTCCTTTTCTTCATGCTTCCTCTTCTCCCTTAGCCGAACCACCATTGGAGAAAGCTTGGGTTTCTAGTTTCTTTGTTTGTGATCCAATCAAGAATGTGTTAACTAGGAAGTTGCTTAGAATCACAAGACGAAGATAACCTTTAAGCCACTTTTCCTTGAAAGTGAGTGTGTAAAGAGAAAAAAGGGTAGGGAAAGTGGCAGTTTTGTGAAGTGTGGGAGCAATAGAGACTTGTTTGATCTCACCCAACGGTTGGTGTAACACCCGTTGTACATCGGTATTATTAACATTGATTATGATATTAAGCGCAGTTACAATCACAGCAGTTTATTAAAAAATGCGAGTAATTTTTTTCCTTTTCACTACGTAAGCGTTTAAAAATAATATAAAACATAATGACATAAGCTGTGATCGTAACTGAATTCTACATGTGGAATTAATAATATACATGCTTAACTTGATTTATAACTTAAACTCATTTCAATCACTTGATTCCATTTCATGCATTCTTAACATTTGACATATAAAATCATAACCTAAAATAGGCCTATTGCCCTTCCATCACATACATACTTAATTACACAAGATCCATAATGCTTTAATTACAATTCTCCAAATATAACTACAATAAATACATCAATGCCAATAAATACAACAACTCTAGACTTGGACCAAAATAATACTACATGAACAACAAAATTCATGGTGTACATAACTCATGCAACCTAAATATTCATGCACTAAATCTAGCCTATGCCAAATACAACCCAAAATGCAAAATGACATCAAATCTAATGCACTCCATATGCTCCTTAATTCATCAACCTATGGGCCTCTTGCCCAGGACTCCCGAACCGCTACAACCACCTGAAATATAGCCCCAAAATGTGGGGTGAGATATACGAATATATCTCAGTAATCCAAAGGTTCTAGAGGATCACTGCGCCCAATGGCTCACTCAAATGTAAAATACAATAATGCATCCTAACCAAAGAGATAGAGAGAAATAGAAAGAGATAGAAAGAGAAAGATAGGGATATAGAGAGGGATTTAGAGAGATAAGGAATAGAGAGAAATATAAAGACATACGATGAAGCAGGAATGGTCTGAGCCAAAATCATGCACCCATCCGGCCCACTGGCCTCATGCATAAAGTATACGGGCTCTTATCCAAGAATGTGTTCCCGGAACATCATTCAAGGCACCCTCAACCATAACTCCCGAGATATTCCTAGAGTGCTCCTCAACGGATATCATCTCCACAGCCCCAGGCCAACTGGAACTCCCTAAGAAGGCCTCTCCAGTGGAAGTCCCCAACGCCATACGACAACTATCTACTAGCCAAAGCTACGGTACAACTATTTGTACCCAACATTCACAAATGCATAAACATGTTATCATTACACTACTGCACAAACAACTTCCAATCACTACCCCGATGGGCACGGAGGAGCACACACGGGGATTAACTCCAGTACCAAGAGATTACCTTCTTGAAGCTCCCAAGCTAGGTAGCTTCAAATACAAGTTACCTCGTACATACTCCAACCAAGAAATGCCCACACAAAAGGTCATTTCCATGTTCATTAGTACCATAAAGACCACTCATTTGGTCATACAATCAATCATGCAAATGTGACTTAATAACTTACCAAAATCCTTTTGATCGAGGACTAAAGGCAATCCACCAAGCTTCAATCCTCAAGAGTCAATTTCGTGAAAGGCAATCTACAATGATCACAACATAGGATCATCAACCAACTTGTTTCACAAGTCAAAACACAAGGCAATTAATCCCCTCCCACAATTAATCATTTTGGCCCCTTTAGGCTTTTTTACAAGTTCATGTTGTTAATTTCATTTTAGCATTCCTATAGCTTCCTTAGCCTAACACAACACCAATTCAAGCCCACAATTTTAGTTAATCATAATTCAACATCATTTTCCCCAAAATCCTTATCATGGCTGAATCCTACATAATCCAAGGGCTAGGGATTTTTTTACAAACCCAATGCGTTACACACACATACAACCTACTTAAACTTGTTTCAAATCATCATAAGTCCAATTATGCCAATTTTGCGTCATCCTTTTCCATTTTCTTCTATATGGCTGAAATGCATAATCAATGGCACCAAGAGATTTTCAATTCATTTTCATACCTCAAACACACCATACATCATATAATTAACTACTACAACTAATCCCCAACTCAATTTCCCAATCATACAACAATCCAATGTCACAAAATCTCAAGATTATCATCCAAAAATTCTCTAAGTTACCAACTTTTCCTCAATAAATTTTATGAGCTTAATCATCGTAAAATATCATTCTAAGACACATGCTTTAGGTTTTCAAAAGTCAATCTCAAAATTCATCCAACAACAAGTGGTGAAACTTACCAAGAATCAAGGCCTAAGAATCCTCCACACAATACCTAAGCAATAGCTCAAGCAAACAACTCCAAGAACCCTAATTTTTCTCCAAAAATTCATGGCATGGGTAGGGTTTTTCTCCAAATTTAGGGGGTTTCAAGAGCTACTAATGTTTGGGTTGGATTTGGAAGGTTGTTTACTTCAAATTTCATGTTAGACTTTGTTGATTTTGGTGAGGATTTGTTGAAGAAACCAAAGGATGAAGATTTGCTTTCTTCCACTCCAATTGCTGCGGGTTTGCTAAAAAAGGATGAGAGAAGATGGAACTTGAATAGTGTTATGTATAAGTGGCTTAAGTCACTTAAGTGGGTAGGTCCCATGATGCTCACCGGCAAGTGTACCGATCGCACAAGTAATATAATGAGTAAGTAGAGTATCGTCTCCACAGGGATTGTAAACCAAGTACCACAATAACCAGTCCCTTAAGTTGTAAAATTCGATTGTTTTGCGAAATAGTGAATTGATGAAAAATAAAGACAAATATTTAAGATTTAAAATTTTCAATTTAATAAGAAATGGTAAAAATAAAACTGGATTTTTAAGAGAATAATAAAAAGCATTGCAGCTAAGGTACACGCACCATATGATCCCCGCTTTAAACTTTGGATTGATTGACAATGTTCATTCAATTTAATAACTCAGATAAATTATCATATAAAATAATTAGTTAAATTCCAATCCCTTGGCAATCTAACCCTTTAACCCAATTGGAACCCTAATTCCTTAGCAATCTCGCATGAAATTAAGCATTAATCACGATAATTGAAACGACTGCAATTCACACAAGTCTATCCCCAGAGCATGCATAAATTGTTACTTTACTCCCTTTCAGAATCAAAAATCCCAATATTTCTATTGCGAACCATAATTCCCAAATTATTATCTCCTATTAGGTTGATCAAGTCTAACAGAAATAATAAACAATACGCACAGGGTAAAAATAAAATCTATTAAAATAAACGAGCGAAAATAATCAATCCATCGTAAAAAGGGTTCACATAGGGTTTGTGACCCTAACTACAATAAAGAGTTTAGCCAGCCACAGACATAGCTGAAATAAAATTATAAAAGATAAAGATGAAAGAATGTAATTAAAAAGAGAAACTAAGAACAATCCTCTGCTCTTCTCCTCCTTCTGGAATCCTTGTTTTCCTCCGTCGTCAAAAAGCATATGAAAAAGCCCTCACAACGTCCTTTTATAATCCTCTATCGCTTCTTCCAAAATTTCCCTTCAAAACACGGTAATGCTTTCCCGCAAACTGGTGCGGAATCGCGCCACTATGGCGCCAGATCGCGCCAAAGTTATGGAAAATGGCCTAGTAAACTGGCGCTGGATCGCGCCACTATGGCACAAGGTCGCGCCAATACTATGGAAAATGGCCCAGGGAGACTGGTGCATATCAGAACCACCACCCGTGCGGATTCGCGCCAATAATCTTTTAAATTTTTGTGTTCTCCTTCTTTCTCCCTATATAAACATAACAAATAGGTGAGAAATATCTTTGAAATGGAAAAGTCAATATAATAAGAAAATATGTATATAAACAGCTCTTTTATGACTTAATCCTTATCATTTTTAGCTTGGAAAACTACATATGCCAGAGGCACATCAAATCATTCCCAGATTTAAACGTTGCTGTCCCCAGCAATGTACAAGACTCAACCCAGGAAACAAACAATTAATCCAGCATAACAATACATGGACACTCTCAGACACAATATACTTAGCATGACTGATCCAATATCACAAATTTCCAACAATGTCATCAGCTTCTTAAAGATACAAGTCTACATTGATTACCCCTCACAAAGATAAATAATATTCACTCAACACTCAGTGTTTTAGGGTATCATGAGCACTCAATCCAAAACAGCTATAACACTACCATAAGCTTGATCATATTCTCAAAATTCTTAAGAATGAAGAATCAAACACATGCACCAGTTGATCAAAAGGACTTCACAGGTTGTATCTTGGCGGGTTAAAAGGGTAGGAATATATGGATAGTAGCTCAAACAACAATGAGATTGAAAAACTGATACTTTTCAAAGTAGCATATTCAACTCAATGGTTTTGCTCCACTAACATTCCAACAGAACTTCGAGAATTAATTCCTTTCAGCCACCTTTTATGCATATTTGTCCTTTTTTTTAGTGATACAAATGAAATATACATCCCCTAATCACTTAACCTTTGTGGAGCTTACCTCAATTTCTTTGTTTATTTTCAACACATCAATAATTCAATCTCAATCAGAGTAAGTCACATGGATATAAGCTAAGCCATCAATCAGGCCAACAGGTCATTTATCAACAAAATAAGCTCAGGCTCAAGGGGCTAACAATGAAAAAATTTCATACAGGTGGCTATTTTGGCTATAGGCTAATAAGAACAAAATGCCTTTATCATCTCAACCAATGCATGCATTACAGAGAAACAGATCAAGTTCTAGAGTGTTACAACAGTGAGGTCTCTCAACAAGAAAATTCAGTGTTTAAGCTCAAACCTCACAGCTATGGTATCAATATAGACTCAAGAAAATTAACCTCAGACATTATCAGAATTTCACAACATCAATTCAGACAAACGAGCAATCATGTAATCCAATTATACCTATGCAATGTCATGCCAGAATGTCATACAACATTCTTCATAAGATTCAATCAAGCAAGTTAACTGGGTAAGCACATTTAAACATGAGAATTGCTTAAGAAATATATTTCCAAATATTTGTTTTCTTTTTTTTAAGAGCAACACAAACCAACAACTAACTAAAAATAGAATGTAAAGAGTTTAGAATATCTCCTTTGATAAAAGGAATTGCAGTTCCAGAGTGCTTTTCCAAAGCCTACCATTCCCAGATTTAAAGAATTGCTGTCCCCAGCAATATTTAAAACCAAAGATTAACGAAATATCTGCACCATGGAACAAACAGCAGTATATAGAATAAACTATAATCCGCACAATAAAAACATCAGAGTGTATGGGACATAAACAAACCCACAAGATATTCTAAGTGATCTTAACATAAACCTAAAAGTCACCACTAAAAAAAACAAAAGACAAAAGTAAACTAAAAATATATACAATAAATCTCCGACAGCAAGGAGATATCACTCGTCCGAGTCGTCACTATCATCCATGACAATCCTCCTGGCAGCATGGAGATTGTATCAATCCGGAAGTTCATAACAAACCACTATTCCCAGATTTGATTCCAACTTTATCTCAAAAATAAAACAGAACAAACCAATAGTTGGAATCAATATCAGAAAATAGGGTTTTTTTTAGAATAAAATAAACTCTACATTGGGTTGCCTCCCAATGAGCGCTTGTTTAACGTCACGAGCCTGACAGTTACTTCTTTCAAGTGTTGTTTTCTCTGAGAGACAGAGCCTCAGTGTCTCTCCTCGCAGGTCCTCCTTGATAAAACTTGAGTCTAGCTCCATTGACTTTGAAAGGTCTATCATCACCCAAAGGAGATATCTCAACTGATCCATAAGGAAATACTTTCTTCACCACAAACAGACCAGCCCACCTAGACTTAAGCTTGCCTGGAAACAGTCTCAGTCGAGAATTGTACAGTAACACTTGTTGTCCTTGCTCAAATTCCTTGGGACTGATCTTTTTATCATGCCACTTCTTGGTCTTTTCTTTGTAAACTCGGGCACTCTCATATGCAGATAATCTGAATTCATCCAACTCATTCAGCTGCAGCAATCTTTTCTGAATAGCTCTCGTATGTTCAAAATTCAAGAACTTTGTAGCCTATAAAGCTTTATGTTCCAACTCCACAGGCAAATGACAAGACTTCCCATACACCAATTGATAAGGAGACATACCTATTGGAGTCTTGAATTCAGTCTTATATGCCCAAAGCGCATCATCAAGCTTTCTTGCCCAATCCTTCAAGGAATTTCCAACAGTCTTCTCAAGAATTCTCTTCAACTCTCTATTTGACACTTCAACCTGTCCACTGGTCTAAGGATGGTAAGGTGTAGCCACCCTATGATTCACCCCATACTTCGCAAGCAAACTGTCAAACTGCTTATTGCAAAAGTGTGTCCCCCCCATCACTGATAATAGCTCTAGGAACACCAAACCGAGTGAAGATGTTCTTCCTCAAAAAGTTCACCACAACTTTAGCATCATTGGTGGGAAGAGTAACAACCTCAACCCACTTAGACACATAATCTACAGCCACCAAGATATATTGGTTGGAATAAGATGAGGGAAATGGCCCCATAAAATCTATTCCCCACACGTCTAAAAGTTCTAACTCCAATATGCTATTCAGAGGCATTTCATCCTTGTGGGAAATATTTCCAGCTCTTTGACACTTGTCACACCTCTCAACATAATCCCTAGAATTTTTAAATAATGTAGGCCAATAATAACCACTCTGTAGTAAAACTTTTTGAGCAGTTCTATTACATCTAAAGTGACTCCTTAATCTGATGCATGACAATGCCACAAGATTTTATGCACTTCAAACTCTGGCACACACCTCCTTATAATTCCATCAACACATTGGAAATACAAGTAAGGGTCATCCCAATGAAATTTCCTTGCATCCCGTAGAAAATTTTTCTGTTGTTGCCTAGTAAGGTTAGGAGGCAACTCTCTTATCACCTTGTAGTTGGCAATGTCCGCAAACTAAGGAGGCACAAAGATAGCCATCACCCTCTCATCAGGAAAGGTATCATTTATTTCTTTTTCAGGACCATCTTATAATTCCTTCTCCTGAATCCTTGACAAATGATCTGCGACCTTGTTTTCTACACCAGACTTGTCTCTGATCTCTAAGTCAAACTCTTGAAACAAGAGCATCCACCTTAGCAAACAAGGATTAACGTCCTGCTTAGTCATCAAATACTTGATAGCAGAGTGGTCAGTAAAAACAATTACCTTGGAACCCAACAAATAAGACCTAAATTTGCCCAGTACATATACTACTGCTAGCATTTCTTTTTCAGTTGTGGCATAATTGACTTGTGCTTCATTTAAAATTTTGCTAGCATAATATATGACATGTAACAATTTATCCTTACGTTGGCCAAGAACTGCACCAATGGCATAAGCACTAGCATCAGACATAAGCTCAAAAGGTAAACTCCAATCAGGAGCTACAAGGATGGGAGCTGTAGTGAGCTTTTCTTTCAACAAATTAAAAGATTTTAGACATGCATCATCAAAGTTAAATTCAGAATCCTTAACTAAGAGTTGGCTTAATGGTTTAGCTATCTTAGAAAAGTCTTTAATAAATCTCCTATAAAAACCAACATGTCCTAGAAAACTTCTAACACTAGTCACATTAACAGGATGGGGAAGTTTTTCAATCAACATGAGTTTTGCTTCATCAACCTCAATCCCATTCCTAGATATTTTATGGCCTAGCACATTACCCTCTTGTACCATGAAATGACATTTCTCCCAATTAAGTACAATATTAGTTTCTTGGCATCTTTTTAAAACATGAGTCAGATTATGCAAACATAAATCAAAACAAGAGCCAAAAACAGAAAAGTCATCCATAAATACCTCAATAGTTTTCTCCACCATGTCAGAAAATATGGAGAGCATGCACCTCTGAAACGTAGCAGGTGCGTTGCATAGACCAAACGACATCCTTCTATATGCAAACACTCCAAACGGACAAGTGAAAGCTATTTTCTCCTGGTCCTCTGGTGCCACGGAAATTTGATTGTACCCAGAATAACCATCCAGAAAACAGTAATAAGTGTGCCCAGCCAATCTTTCTAACATCTGGTCAACAAAAGAAAGTGGAAAATGTTCCTTCCTTGTGGCGGCATTCAATCTCCGGTAATCCACACACATCCTCCAACCAGTAATAGTTCTGGTCGGAATTAGTTCATTTTTTTCATTGTCGACCACGGTGATGCCTCCCTTCTTTGGAACAGTTTGCACTGAACTCAACCAAGCAGTATTTGAAATTGGGTAGATCATGCCAGCATCAAGAAGTTTCACCACTTCTTTTCTCACCACCTCCTTCATTGTAGGATTAAGCCTCCTTTGAGGTTGCCTCACTAGTCTGACATCATCCTCCATGAGAATTTTGTGAGTACAAAAAGAGAGATTTATACCCTTCAAATCAGAAATGGACCACCCTATGGCAGTCTTATGTTCTTTTAGCACTTCTATCAACCTCTTTTCCTGCTCGGAAGACAACCCTTATTAATGATGACAAGATAAGTCTCCTCATCATCCAAGAAGATGTATTTAAGAGTTTCAGGAAACTCCTTTAACTCTGCTTTTGGGGCATCATTTTCTTTGTCAGAATCTTTCTTCTCAAGAACCCCAAACACTACACCCTTTTCTTCCTCAAAAGGAACAATTTAACGAACCTCAAGTTCTTCATCAAGCTCCTGACTAGAAGATTTTTCTTCTTTTACCACTTCTTCTAAAACATCAAGTCTAAAACAATCACCTTTGTCAGAAGATTGTCTCATAAAATCAAAGTCATTGATGGTGATGGTCTCATCATTCATCCTTAACTCGAGCTTCCCTTGTTCAACATCAATCATAGCTCGAGTAGTAGCCAAGAAAGGTCTTCCCAACAAAAGAGGCATTTTAGTTTCCTCTTCTATGTCCAACACCACAAAATATGCTGGAAAATGAACTTATCAAGTTTAACCAGAACATTTTCAATAATACCACTAGGCCTCCTCAAAGATATATCAACAAGTTGAAGAGAGACCATGGTAGGTTTCAATTCAGAAATTCCCAAAGATTTACAGACAGACAATGACATCAGATTTATACTCGCCCCAAGATCACACAAGGCTTTGGGAGGAAACTTCTTTTGTATTATTGCACTACACTCCTCAGTGAGTGTCACAGTCTGGCATTCTTGCAAGTTGTGTTTTCTTGATAAAAGGTCCTTCATAAACTTGGCATAATTGGGCATATTAGCCAAGGCTTCAGCAAAAGGGATATTAATGTGCAGCTTTTTGAAAATATCAAGGAACCTGGCATATTGCTGCTTCTGGACATCCTGCTTGAATCTTTCAGGATAAGGTGCCATAGCTCTCACATAACTAGGACCTATTTCATGTTTCTTCTCAACAGTCACATTCTGTTCTTTTTCCTCTATTTTTCAACTGGCTTCACCACTTCAGCAGCTTTTCAATTTCTTTTTCAGACTCACATGTCTCATCAATTTTCTTCTCAATCTCAGAAGATGGAAGCACTTTACCACTTCTGGTCATTATAGCCTTGCAATGCTCCTTGGGATTCACTATAGTGTTACTAGGAAATGTTCCTGGAAGTCTCTCAGAAAGTTGCTCGGACAATTGACCAATTTGGACCTCCAGGTTCTTGATAGAAGCATCCTGATTCTGGTTATGGGTTCTAGCCTCATTAATAAAGGAATTTGTTGTCAGAATATGGTCATTCATTGTCTTAGAAAGCTGTATCATAGCTTTTTCCAGCTCAGAAGGCTCCTTTTGTGGAATAGGAGGAGGTTGCAGATAGTTGTTAGAACCATAGTCAAGATCACCTCCTTGAACTCTCCTCTGAAAATTGCTCCTAGAAGCAAAGTTCTGGTTTCTTTGAAAATTTTGTTGGGGCTTCTGTTCATACCAAACCCCATTCACTTGCACTTGCTGTGGATTAGCACCCATTAGAGTAGGGCACTCATTAGACTCGTGAGCTTCCATACAATATTCACAAACCACAGGAGTTGATTGAACCTT
The DNA here is from genome assembly GCF_033153095.1 of Gastrolobium bilobum. NCBI lineage: Eukaryota > Viridiplantae > Streptophyta > Magnoliopsida > Fabales > Fabaceae > Gastrolobium > Gastrolobium bilobum. The sequence continues at coordinate 78,952 of NW_026896003.1, forward strand.
GGACACTTGCAGTTTCTCAAACTTTTCATTCAAGCAGTCAAACTTTTTGGACAACAGCTTTTGTTCTGCAAGCATAACATCATTGCTCTCCAGCTTTATCACTCCTCTTTTTGTTTGAGCCGGTAAGCTCTCATTCTCACTTCTGGCCAGTTTTTTTATCAAGTCAAGAGCTTGCCATTAAACACCAACCTTGTTTTAGGAGAGATGCCATTAAAGAAGATCGCCACCTTTCTATCATCGTCTCCCTCATAGTGCGGACACTTTCTGATAAGTTCCTGGAATCTATTCCAGGTTGCACACAATGATTCTCCTTCAAGATGGCAGAAATTAGTGATCTCATTCACCAGCTGGTTGTATCTCTCCATAGAGAAGAACTCGGCAAAGAATTTTGTTGACAAGTCTTCCCATGTCATGATACTATTGGTTGGCTGCCTTTCTATCCATCTGAGAGCTTTTCCCTTAACAGCAAAAGGGAACAATCGAAGCCTGATAGCATCAATAGACACTCCATTGTGCTTCGTAGTGTCACAGCTCATCAGAAATCGATCTATGAACTCATGAGGGTCTTCATCCTCAGCACCAGAAAACTGAGTTCTCTCCACTAAAGTAATTAGAGCTGGCTTCAACTCGAAATTGTTTGCCTCCACCGTCGACCTGAGTATACTTGAATTTGTCCTATTGAACACCGGAGTCAGAATAGTGTCCAACAATCTTGGAGGTGGGTTATTTGCATTGTGGCCTCTGCCACCGGCATTGTTATTATCTGCCATCTCTTGTATTGGTTGTATAGGTACGCTCTTGAATTCTTCCCAAATTATCTGCTTGGCAACTTTCCTCAGTCTCCTCTCAGTACTTGCAATTTCCGGATCAATCACAAAGTCTTTAGGAGCAGATCTACTTTGCATAAAACTCAGAAAAATTGGTTAGTAGCACCTGCAGAACACAAAACAAGATAAAAAAAATCCAATCTCAAAGATCAACGGTTATTTATAATATTGAAATTAACAATCCCCGGCAACGGTGCCAAAAACTTGATGCTCACCGGCAAGTATACCGATCGCACAAGTAATATAATGAGGAAGTAGAGTATCGTCTCCACAGGGATTGTAACCCAAGTACCACAATAACTAGTCCCCTTAAGTTGGAAAATTCGATTGTTTTGGGAAATAGTGAATTGATGAAAAATAAAGACAAACATTTAAGATTTAAAATTTTCAATTTAATAAGCAATAGTAAAAATAAAACTGGATATTTAAGAGAATAATAAAAAACATTGCAGCTAAGGTACACGCACCATATGATCCCCGCTTTAGACTTTGGATTGATTGACAATGTTCATTCAATTTAATAACTCAGACAAATTATCATCTAAAATAATTAGTTAAATCCCAATCCCTTGGAAATCTAACCCTTTAATCCAATTGAAACCCTAATTCCTTAGCAATCCTGCATGAAATTAAGCATTAATCACGATAATTGAAACGACTGCAATTCACACAAGTCTATCCCTAGAGCATGCATAAATTGTTACTTTACTCCCTTTCAGAATCAAAAACTCCAATATTCCTATTGTGAGCCCTAATTCCCATATTTTTATCTCCTATTAGGTTGATCTAGTCTAACAGAAATAATAAACAATACACACAGGGTAAAAATAAATCTATTAAAATAAACGAGCGAAAATAATCAATCCATCATAAAAACGGTTCACGTAGAGTTTGTGACCCTAACTACAATAAAGAGTTTAGCCAGCCATAGACATGGCTGACATAAAATTATAAAAGATAAAGATGAAAGAATGTAATTACAAAGAGAAACTAAGAACAATCCTCTTCTCTTCTCCTCCTTCTGGAATCCGTGTTTTCCTCCATCGTCAAAAAGTATATGAAAAAGCCCTCACAGCATCCTTTTATAATCCTCTCTCACTTCTTCCAAAATTGCCCTTCAAAACACGGTAATGCTTTCCAGCAAACTGGCGCGAGATCGCGTCACTATGGCGCCAGATTGCGCCAAAGTTCTTGAAAATAACCTAGCAAACTGGCGCTGGATCGCGCCACTATGGCGCAGGGTCGCGCCAAAACTATGGAAAATGGCCCAGGGAGACTGGTGCATCTCAGAACCACCCACGTGCGGATTCGAGCCAACAATCTTTTAAAATTTCGTGTTCTCCTTCTTTCTCCCTTTATAAACATAGCAAATAGGTGAGAAATATATTTGAAATGGAAAAGTCAATATAATAAGCAAATATGTATATAAACTGCTCTTTTATGACTTAATCCTTATCATTTTTAGCTTGGAAACCTACATATGCCAGAGGCACATCATCCCACTTGACACTTCACTCAATTCAAATTATTTCAAATCTCCCAGTTAAACCACCAATTTCCAAATAATTCCTAAACTATTGATAAACTCCAAAATTTAAAATTCACCAAAGTCCTTTAATTTCCCTTTAGCAGATGAATCCGAAGTTTTTCGGTCATTCGATGAAATCATAGTTTTAAACTGATATGTGCACTGTTGGCACGTTTCCCCAAAAATCCTAATTTTCATCAATAATCATAATTCTTAGTGCTATGTACCTTTTTCAACTTATATTCAAATCTAGAGCTTAATTTTCATTCGGCACATTTTTTGGTGCAACTGTACCGCTGTATTTTTACCTGGTAAAAATATTATTCATCAAATTTCTAGAAACTTGCCTAACCACTCAATTGTTCGTTCTGAATCCATTTCCAAGGTTAGTTTTCCCATTTGAGACCTTTTACTAACATTTTACTATTTAGAGTTACGTGTTTGTCAAATTACCGTTTTACCCTTTTTATGTATTTTGACTAGGATTTTCACTAATCCTACCCTTTAATCCTTATTTTAAATCTAATTATATCTTTTAAATCTATGAGGTATTATATTTGGAATCTACTCCTTGCTTGATTGTGGACTCATTAGAGGTAAGAAAGCTTCATTTCCATCTAGTTTCATTGAGATTGATTTCTAAGTTAACATAATGGTATATTTTGATGGATGATGTGGTTAGAAGGGTATTGAGCCTTAGTTCATGTAGGATTATATGCCAAGAAACCTAAATAATTGGTATAAATGTAATCAAATCATCAATTAGGAAATGTTGGAAATTTTCAAAAATCTCATGTGCATATAGCTTGATTTCTTGCAATGCAAGTAATGGGCTATTGAGGGTTTATATGATTGTTGATGTTTGATAGTGGAATGTTTGTTGACCACACTTGTGACTTTGATAGGTCATCATAGTGGAATCTAGTGTGTGGACATTTTAGGAAAGCTTATGGACACTTTGAATCACAAGTGAGAGCTTTGGTTGAAGCTATAACATGTAAGCTTTCGGACCTTAGAGTTAATCCCATATTAGCTATACCAGACTCGGAAAGAGTTGTGGTTTATAAAGTAGATGTAATTGCATAGCTTGATGTGATGCATTCGATATATGTATGTGTATGCTATGTTTATGCACTAGGTATATGTCAAGGGAGTTCCCTTGTGTAATTCATAGAGTGTAGTATCTAGCTGGCCAGTAGGATCATTGTTATTGCGACATGAGCATTCCGGTGGAGTGTTTGGATGGGCATTATTTTCATAGCATGGATATGTATATGTTGCATCATGTGATTTATTGCTTTTATGCTGAAGTGAGCTTGGGGTGGAGGAATCTTTGAAGAACCCCTGGCTTATTGAGATATATATGCATATCTCACCCCGCCTTGTGGGGATTTCAGGTCGAGGTACTGGCGGTGTAGGAGCATCACAGGGTACGAGGCAAGATTAGTTGTCATGATGTTGCATAGTTGTAGGATTTGCATTTTGATATATATGTATACATATGTCTCTTCTGATGTCTTGGTATTTGGTGAGCATGGGAAATGTCCATGTCCCTTTTGTTACATTGATAGGTATGAGGTTGAGAGTATGTATATGTTGATATGATTTATGCATTTCTTTTGTCAAATGATATATTGTGTATATATATTCATATGGAGGATTGTAAGTAATGACATGATGTATATATGGTTTTTATTATGTATATAGGATGGAAGGGTTAGAAGCCTATTATGTATGTTTAAATACTTGAATACCATGTGTATTAGTTCATATGGAAGATTGGGAGGAATCCTCATTTCCATCGATACAACTAAATGCTATCAAAATGCTTTTGAACAGAGGAAGAATCGATTCCCACGAAACAAAGGAGGAAAATTGAGCTTTTGTCTAAAATTTACACTTGGGAATCTGTTCCCGCCAGAAGGGAATCGATTCCCGGGAATCTGTTCCCATACGGAGGGAATTGATTCGCTAGTTTAGGAATCTGTTCCCGTCAAGAGGGAATATGTTCCCGTAAAACAAAATAGGCTATTTAGCTACTTCCTAGGACTCACAAGGGTAGGGAATCAATTCCCACCTTGGAGGAATCGATTCCCAAGTAATATAAAAGAATTTTAATAAAATGATGTTTTACAACCTAGGATTGATGGTATTGTCTTTAGGGGTTGTAAAAGAATATATACGCTTCTGATTGAATTTGCTTTACAATTAGAGTATTGAATTTAAATGTTTACGGAATTAGTTATATTTGATAAAAATGAAAAGAAAAAGTTTATCCGTAATTCTACATTCAATTACTGTGATTGTAACTGCGCTTAATACCATATGTGATATTAACAAACCGATCTAGTAACGGGGTGTTACAAAAGTCAAATCCCCCGATGTTATTTTTCCCTAAGGAAGATTTTGAGAAGGTCTTCCCTAGCCACAATAATGGCCTGGTAATTATCGGGATGTTGGTTAATTACTGAGTTAAAAGAATATTCATAGACCCCAGAAGTTCAGTTGATATTCTCTTTTGGAATGCTTTCCAAAAGATGAATCTGGGCGGATTTATCCCACTATTGTTCCACCAAGCCTTGATGGGATAGTGGTTATTGTTGGTGTATATAATTGCAATAAATAGTAGTTTAATGCATTTGATATATGTATGTGTATGCTATGGGTGTGGCATAGGATGGTGTTTCCCTATATTTGTATATGGCATGACGATGCGTTATTCATACTTGGTAGATTCCCTGGCCAGTAGGACTATTTGCATCTGAGAATCCTTAGGATGGCGATAGTGTCGGAGGAATGTCTTATGGAGATGTTTTACACACTGCATAGATATGTATATATTATATTATTTGCTGTTATTGCTTGTACACTTGAAGTGAATTATAGGATGGAGGAATCCTCCAAGGATCCCTAGTTTACTAAGATGTTTATCTCACCCTGTATTGTGAGGACCCCCTTTCAGGTATAGGCACTGAGGGTACTGGAGCATCTGTTAGCAGGAGGCCTCGATAGATTGACTTGTACTGCATGTTGTTGACATAACTATCATTGTTGTTTATTTTTTTTTGTATATTATGAACTTGCATATAGCATGTTATTTTTTTTATTTATATTTTTTGTAAATTATAGCATGTTATTTTGAATTACTGTATCATCATATGTTTATGTAGTCTTATTTGAGCATATGTACTGTCAATGCATGGAGGAGGGACTTAGCTTATGATCATAGTTATTGGATACCTTTCGTGTTGTTGATGCATGTAAAGGACTTTGATTTTATGTTTTGTATTTGCTAAGTTCCTGGTTATGTAATTATTGGACCGTTGTGTATTCTGACTTGATTCCTTGATGGAATGGCTTGTATGCCTATTTGGTAAATTGAGATTGTATCTGTAATAATTTAAATTGTCTATCAGGTTGAAACAGTTATAGTGGGAACTTATCCCTAGGTGTCCGAAAAACAGATAAAATCATGTTCGTTTTATTTTGATGATGTTGGTAGGAGATTACCACCCTTGTGTAATTAACTACCACCATTCGGTAATTAGAGCCATACTATTTATGGGAACACCATGACAATATTTGTGAATGTTGTATGATATATTACGGTGTTGATTTGTTTATAAATACGAAAAAAGCTTTAAGCAGTAAACGTACATTTTAGGAAAAGAAAAAGTCAAGTCATATGTAATTCAACTTCTATGATTGTAATTGCGCTTAATATCATACGTAATGTTAACATAAAATGTAACAGCCCGTTGTACACCATTGTAACAGCCCGTTGTACACCATTGTAACAGCCCGTTGTACACCGCTTGGTTCATTTTATTACGCGAGCATTTAAAACAATAATAAGCGTAATAAATAAAAGATGTGACCGTAACTGTAAACTCTTTGCTGTGATTTTGTATGATTGTGTTAAGTGTTGTATAGTTGTATGTAGACTCTTATCGATTATTGCATATGTGATTCCTTAGTGTGGGTCTGATCAACTCATTCCTTTGTGTTGCATGTGTGGTCATCATAAGAAGCATGTGTGGCAACCCTGGAGCACCGAATATAAGTCCTTAGCCTAATCTTGTGGCTGCAATGTTGACTGCTCCATGGACAGAGGTGGCGGTGAGTAAAATATGAATACTAGAGGACTTAAGGAAAACAAACTTAGATGTTGTGTCTGAAATTTTAGGTGAAATTTACAAAGTTTTACCATAAGTAAAATTTGTAAACAAACCTATTTTTATGTACAGTTTTATCATAGGTGAAATTTGTGGTATTGTGGATAGTAAATATAATTGAGATGGGTTTATAGCATGAAGATAATATTGGTAAACCTCCTAGATATATGTGTAGTATTGGTAAAACAATTGTGTACAGGTGGACTTGGTGAATTGACTTCATTAAGGTGAGTGACTTGGAACCTGATGAATTACTGGAAAATATGAACAAGTGTGCTTAGGTATGAGCTTGAATATTTTGATGTTTTACTAGAAAGTTATGAGTCCCTGATATGAGGACGTACACTGAATGAAATGAGGTGGTTAATGTAGAGGAATGAATTGAATATTTAAAATTTGAACCTGAGAGAGGTGACCACTTGGAATGATTATACTAGTGATGTGTTAATTTGAGATATATTGAAATAGGGAATTGAAATCCATAAGAATATAGTATTGATGAAAAATAGGTGAGATGAACTGACTATGCATTATGTGCATAAGGAAGAAGTGGAGAGAATCGCTATGGATGACACAAGATAAATGTACAACGAAGGCACTATTGTAGTTAATGGATGTCGATTCTAATTGGCAGAATTGCCATTGGTAAATGGGTAGGACGGTTGAATGGTATAATCGTATGTAAAATAGTAATGAGAATGGTATAAGAAATTAGGATCCATTGGTGTGTATATATACTACTAAAAGTAGTGTGCTTGAGAAATAATTTGATAATTGATATGAAGTTAGGAGAAAATAATATGATGTCATATAGTATTTATACATATAGATATGGTCTCCTAGTAGTGGGGATGGGACTTTTCCAGTAGCAATGCACTGTGTGGATTGTCGAGTAGTGTTGACCAAATAGTAGAATTATAGTTAAAGGATACCCTTGGAAGTACCCATTAAATCTTATGTCTAGGAACATACTAGGCCTACAGGCCATTGAATTGGATAAACTTAAACGAAAAAGGATATTAGTAAAGGATAGGTGGGTAATACTTAATGGACTGATTGGCAGTCTACATCTTGAAAGCATAAATGGACAATGGTCTTGTGATGGCGTAAGTGCCAGTTTATATATATACCTCGAGTGGACCTGAGTGCCGGTATGCAGATGTTGTGACCGTGAAATTGCTCTGGGTTTCCCTTTGGGATTGGATCCTAAGAGGTATGACTCTTGGGAGCTCCAGGTGGACATTGTTTGAAGTGGAACTCATTGGATGGCCTCTGTGTGCGGATTGCATGTACCAGTAAATGATGGCATTCCTCGTAACGTATTGAAGAATCGATAAATGGAGTGATGATGTTTGAAACGTAATGGATATTCTACAACCTCCAAGGGGAGTAACGAGCAAGAAATAATGGACAACGGATTTGAACTGTAACATGAGAGAAGGAACTATTAAGAGTTGAGATATATGTACAAAATTATGAGGAGAATATGAATTCTTGTAATAGTGACTATGTTGTAAACCAGGTCAGATGATTAACCAAAATGAAGGTAAATTACCGGTGGGAAGAATTAAACGACGAAGTTATAATGAATTTACCTATATGTAATATGTTTATGTTATATCACTACTACTATTATTATTGGGGGTAGCCCCATGAGAATATACTAAACACATTTTGCCGTTATATACGGATATGATACAAACACTAAATGGACTGGGTCCATGTGTGTAACAGCCCATTGTACACCGGTATTGTTAACATTAATTATGATATTAAGCGCAGTTACAATCACAACAATTCATTTATAAAAATGCGAATAAACTTTTTCTGATTATTACGCGAGCATTTAAAACGATAAAAAGCGTAATAAATAAAAGCTATGATCATAACTGTAAACTCTTGCGGAATACTTATTAAACTATTTTTACATCTTACTTTACTTATTATAAGTCACTAAGGGGTTAACATAAACCCACTTAGCCAATTTGTCAATCTTACGTTTTTACCTATCCGAACATGGTTCACTAATTATTTTCCTGCGAACACACCTGACCAAATCAGACCTTCCTTTCTAGTTATCCTTTTTTCTTACTTAATTACCTTCCTAAGAAGCTATCACACACTTAATTCCGAGTTCATTTGTTCCGGTTATCGCCGTTTGAAGTTGGATAAGAAAAACTGCCAACCAACTCCAAAACAGCTCAAAACCACTCAGACTCCACGAATTACTGCACAAAATACACTCATTTAGTTACTCTCAAATTTTTATACTACAAAATAGAAACCTCAAACTTCAATTTGATATATCATACACTTAATTTGACTGAGAAACGAAGCGGGAATTAATTTTGCAAAAACTGCCAGAAACAGCCCCTGCATAAGGGGGTTCTGGACAGCCCGTGTTAAATAAATCCTACAGGGCTGCGTGAAACCCAGAATTTTCTCATATTTTAACACCATATAGGGGATATCTCAAGCTTTAAAATGGCGTATGGAACGTTCCTATCGGACCTCTGTGAAGGGAGATATACTCTCCCGAAGTTCGTCTAAAATCTGCTAATTCTACAGAAAATTCGCCAGAATTTCCTTTGTTTTTCCTAAAATCCCCAAATTAGCATAAGCTCACTAGTACCTCAAATGTACCTAATAATCCAATGGGTGGCACACACAAGGACCAACAATGCCTTGGGGCACTTACAACCCAACTCAGTTTATATTTATTACACAATATAACTCACTTTCAATCCTTAAATGGTTTCAATCAACAAAGTCCCTTTTCATGCATATTTTCACATACAAGTAATCATAAACCTACAATAGGCCTAAAGCCCTTCCATCATAGTATATCACGCATTTCTTGTACATATACAACATTTAACTTACATATTACAACTTACAACTTCAACTTCAAATTACAACTGATAAATATTACAACTTTAATTACAAATCGAAACATAATCTTGAATGACACAAACTACTAGACTTAGGCAAAACGACATGAACAAATATGCTAATGAACTCATCCTACATACATATGAGATGTTCATGCCCTAAGTCTAGCCTAGGCCACATGGCCAACCAAATGTAAAATGGTAAAGGTGCTCCCACTAGTCATCCTACCGGCTTCTTGCCCGCCGATCCACTGCCACTGCTACCTCCTGAAATAGTGCCCCAAGACGGGGTGAGATATACGGATATATCTCAGTAACCCAGAGGTTCTGGAGAAAACTCCGCCCAATGGTTCACTTCGATGCATATAAGCAATATAAAACAACCACTTTCAAAACGGGATAAAGCAAGAGATTTAGAGAAACTGGGGAATATCAGGATATAAAATACGACGAAGCTGGAATGGTAGCTACCAATACCACGCAACGTCCTCGGCATATAAGCCTACGGGTCTGATCCAAGGCGTGTTCCAAGAACCACAACCAAGGTACCCCTTCCATCCATATACACCTGAGACTTCCTAGTGTGCTCCTAACCGGATAACACACACGACCCTAGGTCAACTGGAACTCCCTCTCGGAGACCTATCCAGTGGAAGTCTGCACTGCCCGAAGGCTACACTATCTACTGGCCAGAGACTCGGTACATAAGTACCCACATAAATACTACATGCATGCTCATGTTATTCTACACTACTCATATACATTTTCTACCATCACCCTCAACGGTTATGGTGAAACACACAAGGGGAACAAGCCCCAGTACCAAGAGGTTACCTTAATCTGTTCCTCCACTTAGCTCCACAGCAATTTATTTCCCAAACTTGTTACTCAACAGAATGCCTACACAGAGGACATTCCCAATTACTCAAAATTCACACAACACATGCTAATTCATAATTATACATGCATTGATCCAATCACTTACCTCAATCCACTTGGTCCAGGACCAAGGGCAATCCACCGATTCACGGTTCGGGATTCAAATCGACGTACGGCAACCTACATAACCATGTACAGCCATCAGTATACGTCAATTCCATCAAAACGCGAAAAAAGTCAAAATCACCTCCCTCCCCATGGAAGGTTCGGCCAAACAAGGCAAATTTTCAAATTTATTTTTCTAAATTTTCTTTCTCATTTTATTACACATCCTTAGGTTGCCAAGAAGCTAATTCAAGTGTCGTTTTTCCGTTTTACGTCTTTTAAGCATCGTTTTGCTAAATACTTCACTTTAGGTTCCTTTGTGACCCTAAATACAATTTATTATTTTTCATTGATTCTACCACTTTCCAACCACCACACAACCCATTTTAATACCATTCCACACTTGATATATCATCCAATCAACACAAACAATCTCAACTCTCTAAAGCTCTCTTTATGACCGAATTGCACACTTGGAATTTCCAAAGAATTCCCACTCAATTTTAATCATTCCACACCTCATACAACACCATTATATCAACATATAATCATCCAACAAATCTCCAATAACATCTTAACACATTTTCCAAAATCCAAGTCATGACACCTCAAAAATATTCTAAAGTTAAAAGTCCATATTTTTCACCTAAAATTTTCATGGCATTTATAGCTAATACACATTATTCTAAGACACTTTCATGTACAAACTTTTCCTAATTGAGCTCTCTAACATCACACATCAAAATTTCAAGGTTTAGGGTTCAAGAATCCATCATCACATTCAACCGTTTAAAATGGAAGAGAACTCACCCAAATGGAAGGTACAAGGCTCCTCCTAACTATACTCTACCATTGGAGCACCTAGAAGCTCCAAGTTCATGAATCTACACAAGAAAGCCGCGGCCAAAGGGAGGGATTTTTGCAAGATTTAGCTAGATTCAAGGCTTGCCACTAGTGCCAATGGGTTTAGAAGGCCATTTACAATAAATTTCAACACAAATTTTGTTGGATTTGATGAAGAAATGAGTGGTTTAAGGGAAAAGAAAATCAAAGTGGAGATGGCAAGGGGAGGGGGCTGTTGCGCGGCAAAGGAGAGAGAGAGAACTGAAAGTGATGAGTGAATAGTGAGGAGATGATGTGGCTTAAGTGGAATTTAAGTGGGGTGGGTCCCACGCCACCTCACGCGACTTAAAACACGTCTGAACTTTCACTAAACATCCGTAAATTCACAACCTATTTAAAAACTCTAATTTTTAACATTAACTATTCTCCTTTAATTATACTTGATCAGATGAATCCGGAGTTTTCCGGTCGTTCGGAGAAAACACTGTTTTAAGCTGTTGCGCGCGCCGTTGGCACGCTTCCCCAAACTAACTTAATTCCATCAAATATTATCAGAAATCATATTTCCTAGTTCTATAGACTATTTATAACTCATATTTAAAACCTAGAGCTCAAAACTCAACTGGAACGTTTTACGGTGCAATCGTACCGCGATATTTTGACCCGGTAAAAACACTATTCACTGATTTTTCTGAAACTTGCCTAACCACTCAATTTTTCGTTATGAATCCATTTCCAGGGTCATTTTTATCATTTGAGACCGTCTACTCAATTTTTATCTTCCTAGGGTTGCGTGTTGGCTAATTACCGTTTTACCCTTTCTTTGTATTTTGGCCTAATGTTTAGGATTTTCACTAATCCTTCACTTACTTACTCATTTAATATTTTAAATACTTAATTTAAAATTGCGAGGTGTTATAATGTGTGATCTAGAGTGTATCGGGTACATATTTTGCCGTTATATACAGATATGATACAGACACCAAATGGACTAGGTCCATGTGTGATCTGGAGTGTACTGGGTACACATTTGGTCGTTATATACAAATATGTTATAAATATGAATTCCTCTGTGTACTTGGTGCACATTATATGGCTTGATATTACTATATCTGTGCGGCTTATGTGCCCGGAGAGTATGGATATCTCTGTGCGGCTATGTGCCCGGAGTGTATGGATATCTCTGTGCGGCTTTGTGCCCGGAGTGTATGGCTATCTCCGTGCGGATTATGTTCCCGGAGACTCTTGTTATCTTTGCGTGGATTATGTTCCCGGAGACTATTATTATCTTCTATAAGGACTTGGATACAATGAGGTATCCCACATTGATGTGACTGCTAGGATAGTTGAGATGCCTTAGGTTAATACACAACGGGTATTGTACCATGTGAAGAACGCAAGATGTAATATCAAGTAATTTTAAGTGAACAGTAAAATATCAAATTGAATATAATATGTAAGGAATCATGAGAGGGTAATTTGAGATGTGACTTCGGAACACTCGGTGGTCTGCAGGTGTGCACCAAGTGTGGTGACATGAATTGGGGGTTTTACGGAAATTGTGAGGTTCGTGGGAGTCCCACCCTATGTGAAAGGTATAGAAATTTATTTAGTACTGATGGATTGAGTAAATGTCTTCTAGGAAGGCTTGTGATGATGAGATGTTCAGTTAAGACGATGAACTGATGGCTTTCAATGAGAAGTTAGTTGTGACGAAGTCAAGTAATAATAACTGGTAACTTAAATTGTGTTTGGTTGAAGAAAAGGTTGATAACTCAGTAGAGTAACTTAGAGTATTATATGTTTATACGTGCTTGGTGGGAGAGATATATCCTTGGGGAGATACAATATATGGATAGAATTTTAGAAATTGATTTAAGGAGGAAATTAGTTCCAGATGATTAAACAGTTATGTTGGAAAATCCCAGTGTGATGGGACTTAAAAAAAAATATAATATAGTATATTGAGATGAACAACTATGATCAAATGTCGATGAATACGAAATTGAGGTATAAATAAGTGGAACATATGTTTAAATTACAACATTGGCATTGAATGAAAAGTTAAAAATGGTTAGTTCGTGAAAATATTAGGCATGATTCCTTTGATGCAGGGGCGATTTATGGAATTTTGTGTTTAGCTTTGAGATGGCTAAGTTGATAGAGGTAAGATGGCCAAGTTGATAAATAGACGAACAATGGGTGTGAATTATAGATATGAAGTTGTAAATGAAAAGTTACTGAATGGATTTATGGATGAAGACTTTGAAGTGACTGACCTGAAGTATAAACTATGATGAGGGTTGTTAGCCCTGTGTCACTAATAGAAAATATAAAGAAGATGTGGAGACAGGTGAGGAAGTTAAGTAAAGTATATAAATATGGAATTCATTGTGAGTTGGGATTATAGGATACTGTAGAGTACCGTAGAAACTAGAAGGGATATGCTTATGGAAAAGCTAAGACGTCAATGAAATTGTAAGATTAGTATCATTAGTGGAAAGAACTGGTATGTTGGGGATATTGTTGAAACAGTATTGACAGCGAAAGAATTGAACTACTATAGAAAAGGGAGTTAAAATATTCGGGAAATGACCGATAAATATACTTGGAGACTGTCCGATTTTGTTGTGCATGATCTTGGGTCAGAAAAATAGATAAAGATGAAAATGAAGTGAGGTTAGGCATACAAAGTTTTAATATAGCCATATTATTACCTATAAATTAGTGAAAGTGCAACCGTGGCCTATGGAAAATTTAAATATAGTGAATTAAAAAGTCATATTACCGGAATGGGCTAGTGTTTGTGAAGGATTGAGGAACGATGGATACCACAAAAATGAGGTTATGCCTGTGACGAAAGTAAAATGGTAAAGAAGCACACATGAGGAGGCTACTTGAGAGTGGAAGGACGAGATTCTCTGGCTATATCCCGAGTCAGTGGACCGGTACGATGCTAATTTTGCGGACAAAATTTCAAAAAGGAGGGGTGAATATAACACCTCGCATTTCTAAAACATGTATTAATTTAGTAAATACGGATTAAAGGGTAGGATTAGTGAAAATCCTGAAAAATTAGGTCAAAATACAAAGGAAGGGTAAAACGGTAATTAGCCAAACAACGTAACCCTAGGAAGGTAAAATTGAGTAAGAGGTCTCAAATGATAAAAATAACCCTAGAAATGGATTCAGAACGAAAAATCGAGTGGAGAGGCAAGTTTCAAAAAATTTGGTGAATAGTGTTTTTACCGAGTAAAAATACTGCGGTACAGTTGCACCGTAAAGCGTGCCGATGGAATTTTGAGCTCTAGGTTTGGATATAAGTTATAAATGATATATAGGACTAGGAAATATGATTTTTGATGAAAATTTACGGAAATTAGTGAGTTTAGGGAAGCGTGCCTACGACGCGCGTAACAACTTAAAACTGCAATTTCTCCGAACGATCGGAAAACTCCGGATTCATCTGATCAAGGGTAATTAAAGGACAATGGTTAATGTTAAAAATTAGAGTTTCTAAATAGGTTATGAAATTATGGACGTTTAGTGGATTAGGCGGGAGATTTGAATTAATTCGAAAACGCGTGAGGTGGCGGTGGGGCCCACCCCACTTAAGTGGACTTGCCACTTGGACATCACACAAAAAAGTCACATTCTCTCTCCTTCTCCACCCTTGAACCCACGGCCTCCATTGGAAGAAAGGGGGAGTTTTTCTTGAAACTTCAATCAACCAAAACACCATCCATTCCTACTCAAATCCAAAAATGTTGAACATGAAAGTTGCTCCAAATTAGCTTGTGAACAACTTTCCTTCCTTGTGTGAGCCACGAAAGTGAGTGGTTGTGGAGATCATCTTCCTCCATTGGTGGCAATTTTGGCCCATTTTGGTGGTGGTTGGTGGCGTTTTTGGACCGTTCAAATGTTGAAACTCACTAATGGGTTGCCTAGGAGTTGATTGGTGGAAAGCATTCTCACTCATTATGGTTTTGAATTTGAGTTGTTAATTATAAGAACCTGCACCGTTAATTAAGGAATTTAATTAATTAATTATGTGATTAATGAGATAAATCCATAATGGACCCTAATAATTATGAGAAGGCTTAAATAATTATAGTAAGTGATTAAGAATGCTAAAAGTCGCTTTTTTGACGAAAAGTGCAGATACCAGTTCTGCTCCACGGTATATTGCGTATCGATGAAGTATCCCAGAAAATTATGAAATGTATGTATATGTCACTAGAAAAATATATAGGACTAGTATGTCAAGTTTCAAGTTGAAATAATGAGAACTAGTGCCAGAACTGATACTGGCTATGTAAAAGCGCGTACCGAAAAGGTGCTACAAAAAATAAAATAAAAATATGACAAATCTTAGAAAAATGAGTAGGTTCAGAAACTAAAGTTTGAGATTAAAATGCTAAGCGTAGCTATTATTGTTAATACTGAGTCATTAATTAGAGGGACCTATTTAAGCCTAAGGGCACAAAACCCTAGGCCATAATTTTGGCTGCTACATGAGGGTCTTGTGTGCTGATTGCTTCAGCCATTTCCTCTCTTCTTTGAAGCTTGAAGCTTGCACCATATCCAACTAAGAAACCACCTTTCTACCTTGTTTCTTCACCTAAACACCTAGTGTGAGTGAGGGATATCTTTGGGGGTGAGACAGCCTTGCTCTGAGTTGGAGGTCACTGGTTTGGTGAAGTTAAAGGGCTGTTTTCTGAGTTTGGCGAGAGGGGTCATATTCTTGGAACTTTGAGCTTCATGGTGCCATGGTGATGGAGAAAGGTCTAACCTTGTAGTACATTCTCGTGCTCTTGCAAGTCAGAACCTTTGAGCCTTGTTGGAAGCTCCAAGGAGGAGTCTTTTTCTGAGTTTTGAGCCTTGGAGGTATACCATGATCATAGCTTGTGTATTTTCATGTTTTAATTAAAAAGTAAAACTTGAACCATTTGAGTTAAGGACTGAGATTCTGAGTTCATAATATGTTAATGAACATCTGTTTAGAGAGTCATTGGACTCTCAATCACGTTTGAACACATAAAAATGGAATTATGCAGATGGCAGTTCGAATTTCTGCATTTTGTTGGATAAGTATTCGAATACTTTTCGTGTAGTATTCGAATACTTGTTCTCTGGTAGTCGAATACTCCTTGCTGGAGTATTGGGATACTTTTCTGGGAAGAAAAGTATTCGGATACCTTTGAGTTAGTATTCGAATACTGGGGTATTTATATTCGGATACCTGGTGGTATTCGGATACTGGGGGAAAAGTATTCGGATACCTTGTGGTATTCGAATACTTAAGTGAAAGTATTCAGATACTTTATGGAGACTAGGAGTATTCGAATACTCATCGAGGAGTATTCGAATACCTCCTGCAGAAACAGCATGAAATGACTTAAAATGAGTTAGAAAGCCTTAATCACTTAATGGAATCTTGAGCAATGATTATTGTTGATTAATTATTGTATAAATAGATTGTGATTGTGCTGTTTGTGGGAATTGAGCTATTGTGAACTTGGCTTGGATAGTTAGCTTGCGAGGTAAGCTTTCGTGTCATCGATTTAGCCATTGTTGGTTCCACCATACTCCATGGGGGATGGTTTTATGCATGATGTGTTTTCATGTTTTGATGATTGAAATGATTTTGAGCTGTTTTCTCCTTCATGCATGATACCATAAAATGTAACACCCCGTGTATACCCGGTTTGTTATCATGTCATCATATTAAGCCACGCTTAATTAAAATTGCGGAATAACTTTTTCATTTCAATTATGACGTCATTAATATTACCAAGTTGATTACTCAATCCGTTTAAAAACATTGCATGTATGTAATTGCAAATAGACAACTATCTACACTGAATAACCTTGTAATATAAATAAGTGAGTATCTAAGTCACAGAATTACAACACGTGGGGTGAGATCTCTAAACAGAAATCTCAGTAAGACAAGGGGTCCTTAAGGATTTCTCCACCCCAAGCTCACTTACATGTGCAATATAGGTTCTAAAAGCAATATACAATATCAGTTCCAAAATCAGTGCAATGCAACAGATAATCATGTCATGTGTGTCAACTATTGTACTAGCCAGAGAAATGCAGGACTTAAATACGTCTATTGCCTACATCAGTACAAGACGCCACTTGCACCCACCCACAGAATCACCGTATTGTATGACGCCACATACTCAGGGTTACCGTCTAGATGGAACGACACATGCATATTATAGGGCCCTTACACTTAACAGCTCAAAAGCATTTCAATAATCAAAACATGAAAACACATCATGCATAAAACCATTCCCCCATGGGGCATGATGGAACCAACAATGGCTAAACCGAGGACACGAAAGCTTACCTCGCAAGCTAACTATCAAAGTCAAGCTCAAACTAGCTCAATGCACACAAACAACACAATCACAATCTGTTTATACAATAATTAATCATCAATAATCATTGCTCAAGATTCCATTAAGTGATTAACGTTTTCTAACTCATTTTAAGTCATTTCATGCTATTTCTGCAGGAGGTATTCGAATACTCCTCGATGAGTATTCGAATACTCCCTGTCTCCAGAAAGTATTCGACTACTTTCACTCAAGTATTCGCATACCCCAAGGTATCCGAATACTTTACACCCAGTATCCGAATACCACCAGGTATCCGAATACAAATACCACAATATTCGAATACCACCCAGTATTTGAATACTTACTCAAAGGTATCCGAATACTTTTCTTCCCAGAAAAGTATCTCGATACTCCTGCAAGGAGTATTCGACTACTAGAGGGCAAGTATTCGAATACTATACGAAAAGTACTCGAATACTTATCCAACAGAATGAAAAAATCGTTACTGTCATATGCATAATTCCATTTTTAAGGGTCGAAATGCAAAGATGTTCATTATAATATTAGGAACTCAGAATCTCAGTCCTTAACTCAAATAGTCCAAGTTTTACTTTTTTACAGATTAAACAAGCTTAAATCATCAAAATGACAAAGACTATAATCATGATATACCTCAAGCTCCAAAACTCTGAAAGTGAGGCAGAAAAGAAGTCCTCTACATAGCACCAAGGTTCTGCCACATCTCAAATATGAAAATGCACTACAAGCTAGGACCTTTCACCACCAAAATGGCTCCTTGAAGCCTTTAGTGTTAAGAACAAGGTTCACTCAATGAGAACCCATAACTCAGCCCTCAAAACTCCCACAAGTCAGAAACCAAACTCAGTAACAAGACACCTCACTTCCTCACAATGTACTACTAAGTGTTTACAAGGTTTAAAGGGAAGAATCTATAGTAAAAGAGA
The DNA here is from genome assembly GCF_033153095.1 of Gastrolobium bilobum. Classification (NCBI taxonomy): domain Eukaryota; kingdom Viridiplantae; phylum Streptophyta; class Magnoliopsida; order Fabales; family Fabaceae; genus Gastrolobium; species Gastrolobium bilobum. The sequence goes on from NW_026896003.1 coordinate 97,518, forward strand.
TGACTTGGGGCAGCAGCTTTTAGTAAAGGGCAGCAACTTTCATGCAAGGGAGCCAAAGGGAAGAAGGTGGCAGCAGCTCACAAACAAGACCTCACGTAGAGGAGGCTAGAGAATACTGAGGATCAGCCTAGGGCATTGTGCACTTGAGCTTATATAGGTCCATTTAATTAATCACACAGTATTAACAATAGCAGCTACGCTTAGCATTTTAATCTCAAACTTTAGATTCTGAACCTAGCCATTTTTTTAGGAATTGTCATATTTTTATTTTATTTTTCGCAGCACCTTTTCGGTACGCGCTTTTGTATAGCCAGTATCAGCTCTGGCACCAGTTCTCATTATTTCGACTTGAAACTTGACATACTAGCCCTATATACTTTTCTAGTTACATATATATACTTTTCATAATTTTCCGGGATACTTCATGGGTACGCATTTATACCGTGGAGCAGAACCGGTATCTGCACTTTTCGTCAGAAAAGTGACTTTCAACATTCTTAATCACTTACTATAATTATTTAAGCCTTCTCATAATTATTAGGGTCAATTATAGAATTATCTCAATCACATAATTAATTAATTAAATTCCTTAATTAACGGTGCAGGTTCTTACATTCACCCCACCTTTTTAAGGATTTTGTCCTCAAAATCAGAAACATACTTGTCTCGAAAGTCGGGGTACTGCCGAAGAAGCTCGTCCTCTCGCTCCCAAGTACACTCCTCAGGAGTTCTTCCTGTCCACTGCACTTTGACCATCGGAATGATCTTGCTCCTCAGCTTCTTCTCGCCACGATCGAGAATCTTGAGTGGTTCGACGAGAGTTTTCAAGTTCTCCCGATCCTCCACATCATCCGGTTGCACCACGTGCGAAGGATCTGCTATGTACTTCTGAAGCTGAGACACGTGAAACATGTCGTGGATGTTGGTCAAGTTCAGAGGCAAGGCAAGCCGGTAGGCAACAGGTCCTACTCTACCAAGGATCTGGTATGGCCCTATGAATCTCGGGCTCAGCTTCCTCACTCTGAGAGCCCGACCAACATCAGTGACAAGTGAAAGTCTCACAAACACGTGCTCACTGAACTCTAGTGGATGATGCTTAACATCATAGTAACTCTTCTGGCGATTCTGCGCCTGCTTCAGCTTTTCCCTAATCATCTAGATTTGCTGGGTAGTATCTTGGACAAAGTCCAAGCCAAACAACTCCTTATCTCCAACCTCAGACCAATAGGTAGTAGTCCGACACCTCCTACCATACAGCGCCTCGTAGGGTGCCATGCCCAGGCTAGCATGGAAACTGTTGTTGTACGAAAACTCCGCCAATGGTAGGTACCTATCCCATGCTGAACCCTGCTCCAAGGTGCAAGCCCTCAACATGTCCTCCAATGTCTGGATGGTTCACTCAGTCTGTCCGTCAGTCTGAGGGTGATAGGCTGTACTCAATCTCAAATGAGTACCAAAAGCTCCCTGCAGCGCCTCCCAGAACCGAGATGTGAACTTCGGGTCCCTATCACTGATGATACTCTCGGGCACTCCGTGAAGCCTCACGATCTCGCGAACATATAGATTGACCGAGTCTGCCCACTTTCTTCCGGTGAAGGTGAGCTTCACTACTGTCATAAAATGTATAAAGGGTTGTTTTCGAGGTCACTTGTTTGGTGGAGTTAAAGGACATATTCTTGGCACTTTGAACTTCACGGTGCCATGGTGATGGAGAAAGGTCCAACCTTGTAGGTATACCATGATCATAGCTTGTGTATTTTCATGTTTTAAGCTTGTTTAATCCGTTAAAAAGTAAAACTTGGACCATTTGAGTTAAGGACTGAGATTCTGAGTTCATAATATGTTAATGAACATCTGTTTAGGGAGTCATTGGACTCCCAATCACGTTAGAACACTTAAAAATGGAATTATGCAGATGACAGTTCGAATTTCTGCATTCTGTTGGATAAGTATTCAAATACTTTTTGTGTAGTATTCGAATACTTGTCCTCTGGTAGTCGAATACTGCTTGCTAGAGTATTGAGATACTTTTTTGGGAAGAAAATTATTCGGATACCTTTGAGTTAGTATTCAAATACTGTGTAGTATTCGAATACTGGGGTATTTGCATTCGGATACCTGGTGGTATTCGAATACTGGGGGAAAAAGTATTCGGATACCTTATGGTATTCAAATACTTAAGTGAAAGTATTCGGATACTTTCTGGAGACTAGGAGTATTCAAATACCTCCTATAAAAACAACATGAAATGACTCAAAATGAGTTAGAAAGCCTTAATCACTTAATGGAATCTTGAGCAATGATTATTGATAATTAATTATTGTATAAACAGATTGTGATTGTGCTGTTTGTGGGCAATTGAGCTAGTGTGAGCTTGGCTTGGATAGTTAGCTTGCGAGTTAAGCTTTCGTGTCCTCGGTGTAGCCATTGTTGGTTCCACCATACCCCATGGGGGGATGGTTTTATGCATTATGTGTTTTTATGTTTTGATGATTGAAATGCTTTTGAGCTGTTAAGTGTAAGGGCCTTATAATATGCATGTGTTGTTCCATCTAGACGGAAAACCTGAGTGTGTGGCATCATATAATGATGATTAATTATTGTATAAACAGATTGTGATGTGCTGTTTGTGGGCAATTGAGCTAGTGTGAGCTTGGCTTGGATAGTTAGCTTGCGAGGTAAGCTTTCGTGTCCTCGGTTTAGCCATTGTTGGTTCCACCATACCCCATGGGGGGATGGTTTTATACATTATGTGTTTTTATGTTTTGATGATTGAAATGCTTTTGAGCTGTTAAGTGTAAAGGCCTTATAATATGCATGTGTTGTTCCATCTAGACGGAAAGCCTGAGTGTGTGGCGTCATACAATATGGTGATTCTGTGGGTGGGTGCAAGTGACGTCTTGCACTGATGTAGGCAATAGACGTATTTAAGTCCTGCATTTCTCTAGTCAGTAGAATATTTTGACACACATGTCATGATTATCTGTTGCATTGCACTGATTTTGGAACTGATATTATATGACTGCTTTTAGAACTTATATTGCACATGTAAGTGAGCTTTGGGTGGAGAAATCCTTGAGGACCCCTTGTCTTATTGAGATTTCCGTTTAGAGATCTCACCCCACGTTTGGTGCACATATTTCAGGTTCAGGTAACTTGGGGGTTGAGACCTCGGGCGGAAGGAGGCCGGAGCTGAGTTAGACCTTGCTGCTTATACTGTTATGATTGAATGCTGGCATACTTTATGTTATGATTATTATGTTGTTATCTTGTTGAGACTCTGTTGGGCTTATTGTCTTATTGGGTGAGCATGGGGATTGTCCATGCCACATTGATTTCTGCTATGTTAGAGTTTATTCGAGTTGTATTGATGTATCAGGATTATGGTTCGATCTACGTGTTGTCGTTTCGTGACTTAGATACTCACCTTTGTTTATATTATGAGGTTATTCAGTGTAGATAGCTGTTTAATTGCAATTACATATATGCAACTTTTTGAAAGTGATTTAAGTAATCAACTTGGTAATTGATAATGACGTCATAATTGAAAATAAAAAGTTATTCCGCATTTTTAATTAAGCGTGGCTTAATACGATGACATATTATAAAACCGGGTATACACGGGGAGTTACATTGATGGTGACTTAAGAGGGGTTGTTTGATTGATGTAGTTAGGGAGCTCAAATTGAAATTGTGTATTATATAAAAGTAGCTTAGAATGTTGTTTTAGAGTGATTGATGTCATAAAAATTATTGGTGAAAATTGAGTTTTAACTTAGGAAAATTTGGGTGAAATACCATGACTTTGTGAATTTGGTTGGTTACGTAATTGTGTAATTGGATTGTTGGATGTTTATATGAGTTAATACTAGGATGTTATGATGTATTACATTGCTAAATTGGATTGGATATCCCTTGCTGGGAGGCTATGGTGATTTCAGCCAAGGAGAGGAAAAATGGGAATTTGATGTTGTGAAATTGTATGATTGATATGTTGGGTTGTTAAATGGTAATTAGAAGGGTTGTGTGATGATTGGATGCTTTGAAAATGAAAGGAAAAATGGTGGGATTGTGTGGAATTGGAAATTGAACCTAGAGTAGAATAAATGGCAAAATGATGTTAGGATGGTGTAAAATGGAAAGTGGGCCCATAACCCACAGGTTCCATGGATCGAAACCTGGCTCTGATACCACTTGTAACGCTCGGCCGCTTCAAGCATCAATGACTATCCCCACATACTAACATGAGACTTTTCAGTGTGCTTTTTCCTCACTCGCACACTTCCCGGGAAAACTTCCCTGGAGGTCACCCATACCTGAATTGCTCCAAGTCAAGCACGCTTAACTATGGAGTTATTCCTTTCTGGGCTACCGAAAAGTAGATGCATCTTGTTAGTATAGGTAGTACCAATTAATTCTTATAAGCTATCCTCAGCTGTGCTGTCCTATACCAGCACAATCTCTGGAATCCCTCTCTTTCCGGTGTTATTCGATTCATTCATGTACCCCTCCCGCTAATAGTACGCTAACTCTTCCACTAACCATACATTCAATTATACGTTAGCTCTTCCACTAACCATACAATCGTCAGCACTCGGGATGTTACAGGTTCCCATTTTTATTTAGTTCTTGTTTCATTTAGTTTCTGTTTCATTTAGTTTCCTTTTCATTTAGTTTCCATTTTCATTTGGCTTTCATTTTATTTTTATAACTGAGCGATTAAGTTCTTTTCAAACTCCTTAAGAGAGACAATTCAGGTTGACCACTTTATTACAAATTTTACAAACATGATTATTTTAATTTGCGTGAGCTCAACAACTCGTGTCAAATTTGACGCTGTTGCCGAGGAGTTTGCATCGCTCTCTATCGTTTTTTAGCCTCTTTCTCCTTTTGTTTCGAATATATAGATAATTAATTATAAGGAGTGGTGTGATAAGCAGACTGGGAGGATCTTTATATGTGAATAGACATTACCTTAAGCCTTTTTATAAGGGACCCTAGTAGCAGCCTGTGGAGGCATAAATCAGACTCACTAACGCCATTTACCCTCTCTAAGGAGGATAGAGAGTCTTCTTTCCCTTTTCTTTATTTCCTTTTTCTTTACATTTTTAATTTCAACTTTAATTGTCAATAAGTGGATTTTTATTTTCTTTATGATAATTGTTGAGCTATACATGGAGTGAACTTGGACATATTGCTTTTGATAAGTTATTCTGATTAGGCTGGATTATTTATTCTTGGATTATATGACTTGTACGATTGATTTTGTGATGCTGATTGTGTAACTTGGCTTGACCCTTGTGAGGTTTTAAGCTTATATGAATGGTTTTCATCTTATGCCATTCCTTTTCTCTTGTGTGCTTTTCCTCATTATTTTTGTTCTCTAGAACTTGCTCTTTTTGTTTTTGAAACTGTATTTTTCACCTACATGGCATCAATATGATAGAGGCATTCTTGATTTTTTCCCCATTTTGACCAGATAGCCACCCTTACATCATATTCCCCTTGGTTAGTGTAACATCCCACGTAAATAGGAAATATATTATGTTGCTATGAGAATTTTGGGTATTATGTTCTTGTATGTGCTTTGTGCTTTGATTCGAGTATATAATTATTAGGAGAAAATTAATTTGAGTTAGGAAGTTTCTTGAAACAAATTAATTAGTCACAGAAATTATGTTAGGCAAGAGAAAGCTAATTTAGAATTACAGCCATAAGTTATTAAAAATAAAGTAAGAGGCAATAAATTAATTAAATGAATTTAATTAGTGATGGGCTGAATTATAATATAAGAGGAATTAGCATGTTGGGCCTTGTTTGGGGGAGAAGGTCGCTGGCCCATAGGATGATGAGTATTAGTCAGCCTAATTTAAAAGCATTGGGTCTTATTGCTGATGGGCTAATCTCAAATTGATTTCATAAGTTAGTATGTTGGGCCACAACAATTGTTTTGACCTGCGGCCCAAGAGCCTTGGAGCAGCAACCCAACCCAATTCACTTTCCAATCTGATCCAGCCTTCCACTCCTACCTAATCAGCGTGAAATCCCTCTCCTCTCAACGTGATTGGATGAAAATCCTCTTGGCCAGAGCAACCTTATCACCTAGTGAGTCACGTCTCTGCCTTGTGCAGTGGAGAAAGATCAGAAATAGGGTTTCAGCCTACCTTGCCTAACTCTTTTTGTAAACCCCTAAAATCTGCCCACCTCTAGGAGCAGCCAATCGGTTGACAGAGAGCAAGATGCATGCTTTCTAATTGGATAAAATTTTGATCTCCCTTCCTTCTTCCTTCACGCGTTCATCAGCAGAGTGTTGGGCATAAATTTTGATCTCTGGTTGTATGGATCAACTCACAGCCAACCTCCCTCTTTTCCTCTCCTCAACCAAGCAAACTTGTAAAATTATCTTCTGATTCTGTTTTCTTGTATTTTCCCTAAACCGCAACATCATTGGAGTTCAAACGGAAGAACGATTTCACCTCTTCTTGGGTTTCTGTTGCAGAAACTGTGTAACCCCTTTTGAAGAAGAAACAAAGTTTCAACGTCTATATACCTTTTCCCTCTGTTCAGCCGTGTCTTCTTCCTCAAAAAGCTGAGGCGTTGGGGGCTGTCTAGTGGTCAGACGTGTGAGCGGCTTGGTGTAATCACAAGCAGAAATCTGAATCCATCTCTTTCTTCCTTTCTGCTCGGTCTTGAAAGTAAAACAAGGGCTGAACCTTCTAACTCTCTATTCTGTTTGATCTGCTCCTTGCTGTAAAAACCGAACCCCGGATGATTTAAAGAAAATGTATCTTGTTAAAATTTAAAAATACTTTTACTGGTTGTGAATAAAGTGCTACTGGTTTAAATTAATTAAATTTAAAACAGTACGGTTATGTCTTCTCTGAATCTGCCTGACGAGAACTCTTAGGAATTCCCTCTGTTTTTGTTGTTAAAAATCCCATTTGGAAGTCACTCAATCCCTAGGATAGGACCCTTCTTGGCCGCGGGTTGTAGGGATATTTTAGGCTTGGGAAGCTTTGGTTTAATGTTTAGAGAAGCTTGAACACTATGCTGATTTTTCTGTTTGAAATTAGGTGCTGTTAATTCGTGAATTGGACATTTTCGCTGCTGTTTGGATTCGGTACAGTGACGTTTTAGGTAATTGTGTGAAGGCACTACTCTTTCTACTTGCTAGAAGGAGCACGAGATGAGATCGTGGCTCCATGTCTTGATATATCTATACGTATTAATGTTGCTCGTTTTGACATCTTGTTAATCTTGCTACATATATATATGCTGCAAAGTCTTGTTATGTTACAAATTATATGATCTTGACATACATGTTCATCATGACATTTTATTTTGTATGCTGCGTGCGTCACAAAGCATAGCATTCATGCATCAATTTCATATTGCGGCAAAAAAATCATTTTTAAAAACTATGCATATGGATGAGCATGCACCATATAGGCATTACCTACGGTACCAAGGTCTTGGGACAGTTGGCTTCAGTCCGCTTAGGTCACGGTTGGATCCTTTCTTGAGAAGCCATCAAGGGTAATCCACTGTGCTTAATAGTACGGGCACATAAGTGCTATAACGTACTCTTGGCGTTTTACGCATCTTGTTTAGCATATGGCAGCATGTATATATATATATGATAAATCTTGTTATTTCAACTATTTCGGTTTCTAGCTTATGCTTCTTGCATTTTGGCATTGTCTCACACTACTGGGAATTGTTTCTCACCCCTTTGGGGCTGCTTTTTTCTGATGTACAATGGCAGGAGGACGCAAAAGTATTTGATGTTTTGTTATGCGATGCTTGGCTGTTTTGTGTACCCGTAACTGGATTCATGGCTGTTTGTTGAGTTGGGTGACTGTGTTTGCAAGAAGGATAACTTGAAGTTTCATTATTCTGTTATTTTGGATTTTACAAAAGTTGTTTATTTTGTTTGGGAAAATTCTGGTCTAGTTACTAATCTTGAACTTTTGGTTAATTGCTGTTTTGGATTAATGACTATGTTTTGGAAGTATGGATTGTTTTCTGAAAACTGTTATTTTGCGAGCAACTTAAAAGTTGGCGTCCCGGGGCTACGAACCTCCAAATGTGGCATAACTTATATGCACGCGAAGCCCCTGAAAGTACCTTTAAGAATCTGCATAAATCAAAATTTTATGGTAACTGTACGAATTCTGAAAAATAACGCAAGACAGCAGGTTTTTAAGAAAATTCGCAGAATTCGCGAGCAACTTGCGAGTTCAAGTTCAAGGGGCTATTCATCTCGGAATCGCACATATTTTATATGGACGCGAAGCCCCGTGTATCTAGTTTCACCGTAGGGAAGAATCATTTTTAACCGACATCAGATTGATTTTATATGAATTTTAGAGAACAGTACGTTTTTCTGGTAAAAAGAAAAAAAATTCCAGCAAGCGCTTATTTTGAAACTTTCGCTGTTTTCATGAATAAACAATTTTAAGTACAAGGTTTTCGAATCTTGAGTAGTTCAGTAAAGATTCATCGTGTTTAGCTTTTGCAAACGTTAAACCAATCTTTTTTTTCCGCTGCGACTCTAATACAAGTTAGCAATATCGCATCTCTTGGATGCATACAAGAGGGGCGCTACACTTAGCCCCCTTTGTGCCCTTTTGTTTCCTTCTTCTTTTAACTACATTACTAGCCTAAGTGAAAAACCATTTGATTCTATACCTTGAAAATTTATTGAGCATTGATTTCACTTTAGTTTTATGTTTAAGTGTGGGGGTTTGCCCGAGACGTGCAATATTTTAAGTGTGGGGGGAGACATTTTATTTCATTTCATTTTCTACCTTTCTTCATTTTTGAACTGTTTTGTATAGATATATATATATATATATATATATATATATATATATATATATATATATATATGAAAAAAAATATATGTCTATTTGAGTGATTTTGTGTTCTTTATTTTGTTTTAATTTTGTTCCTTTAGTTTAGTTCTTAATCAATGCTCTTTAAATTTCTTGGGTATTTAGCCTCTCATTTCCATTCTCATTCATACCTTCTCCCCAGCTCTACTACAACCTTAAATAAAGCCCTTTGATTTGTGCATGTATTTGTTATTAGCATTTAGCAGTGGAGAAGTAGAACTTGAGCAAGCCTATGGTAGAATAATTTTCTTGAGTAGAATTTGAGTGATACACTTATTTATCCTATACACTTGAGAGAGAAATTAAGAGCATCCTTTGAGAGACCAATTTATGTAATTAGCATTATTGATTGAGATTACCAAGTTTTGTGATTTGAGATAAATGAATTTCTATCTTGATTGGCTGATATGTTGAAGCTTTGAGATCCTTGTTCATCTTTTGTATTCTTTGGAATTGTTAGAAAGGATAGGTTTATCTTTTAGTCTTTATTTTTGTTATGTTACTTCTTTAATTTTGCTTTAAGTTTTTGGTTTTGCCCAAGAGTGCAAAAGAATAAGTGTGGAGAATTTGATAATTAATATTTATTACACTTATTTGTGCTCTTGATGAATAGTTTTAGGATTGTTTATTATGAGAATAAAGGACTTTTGGGCTAAATTAAATAGATGGGCTCTTAATTTAATTCATTTTTATCATAAATTTCCAGATTTATGTTACTGCGGTATTTTGATCATAATTCTTGCTACAGGTGTCCGATTAATCTCATTCTTGTCTTGTTTTGTAGACAATTCAGAGGGCTATAAATGTTAAGAGACATGGAAGCCAAATTCTAACAAGAAGATGGTTGAGCTTGGAGCTCATGTTAGAAACATGATTCTGGAATTTTAGTTAATTGAGTAGGCTTAAGTTGTAATTTTCAACCCAATGTACATAAGGCCCAGAGCCATTATTTTGGTTTCCTTTTTTCTTTTGAGTTGGATTTGTAGAGCTCGAAGTCCAGCTTGATTAGGGTTTAAAAGGGCGAAAGTAGGGACCTTGTGGATTATTTTTTGTTTTGATTTGCATTTTACAATTTTGAATTAAATATAATTTTTGTCCTTTTTCTTTCCTCCTTTCTTTAATCGACCCAAGGGTGGAGGATTCCATGGTTGACATTTGAGGACCTGCACTTCATTTAGAACCCAATTTGTCTCTTTTCAACTAGGGTTAACATCGCGCGATTGAGGGTGTTCAATATGAGATACGCGATTGCGTTCTTGGGAAAGATATTAACCATTAGATTTAATGGTTAGGTTGATTAACTCAATGAACTCAAGTCGAACGGGTTGATACTCTGCGATTGCGCGAGTAGATGCGCTGTGTTCGACCAAACGTTAGGTGATCGTCTAGAGAGTGGTTCCTAAGTGAATGCAAAGATTCCAATTCGCTTAGAGTCAACCACGATTTGGTAATTATTTGTCCAATGATGGATATCCTTGGAATCCTAATTCTTGGGTCGTTCCTTTTAATTTGATTATTCTTATTTATTTTTTTATTTATTTTTCATTTTTGTTTAAATTGATAATCATATTAAAGAACCCTATTTTAATTTTTGTTTTTCTTTAGTTTCTATTTCTTCTTAGTTTCTCTTTTTATTTAGTTCCAATTTTTATTTGGTTCCCATTTCTTTTATTCCCGTTTTTATTTAGTTCTTGTTTCATTTAGTTTCTGTTTCATTTAGTTTCCATTTTCATTTGATTTCCATTTTTTTATAACTAAGCGATTAAGTTCCTTGCAAACTCCTTGAGAGAGACAATTAAGGTTGACCACTTTATTACAAATTTTACAAACCTGATTATTTTAATTTTCGTGATCTCGACAACTCGTGTCAAGGACCTACATTTTTATTTCTGCAATTCCTTCTCAAATGTCCAACATATTTGCACCTCCAAAACCTTACTTCAGATTTATCACGAGACTTTGACCGCCCCTTCGATCTTTCTCTATGACCAGACTTTAATCTGTCACCACTCCTCCCTCTAACAATTAGAACCTCATTACTGGTATCTTTAGAACCTACCCTTCTCATCACTTTAGACAACAAGGCAGCAACAACCGTCTCGAACGATAGTTTATTAACACCAGTACTGATTGAAACAATGATGTGCTCCCTAGAGTTAGGCAGTGAACATAGTAATGTGCAAGCTTTATCCTTCTCATCCAGGTTAATATCTATAGTCGAAAGTTGCGCACAAATAATATTAAATTCATTTAAATGAGCAGAGAAAGAATCACCATCACTCATCCGCAGATTATGTAGCCTCCTTCGCATGAACAACTTGTTAACGAGTGACTTGCTTTGATAGAGACCTCTCCACTTCGTCCAGAGATCCTTCGTGGTCTTCTCAGAAGTTATATTCACTAGAACATTATCTGCTAGACATAACCATATCAGGCTTCGCACCTTTCGATCGTCTCTGGTCCACGCCTTTAATTCCTTTGACTCGCCTTCCTCTAACGTTCTGTCACCGACAGTTTTCGTTGGTACCGATGACTTCTCATCTTCGATCACGTACCACACATCCCTATCAACGAGAAAAGCCTCCATCTTCGGCTTCCATAACTAAAACCCTTTTCCTCCAAAATTTCCAGATCAATTTCGCAGTTTTCTCTATGCCAAGAGAAAACCCCAAATCGTGAAACCCCAATCTGTCACAGGAACCCCGGTCGTAGAACCAAAGCTCTTGATACCAAATATTGGAAATCGACATAGACAAATTGAGATAACAGAAAAGAGAAAGGGAAGAGAACATTGACACATTAATTTATCCTGGTTCACCCACTATAGGCTACGTCCATCTTGTCTTTACTATATTCACCTCACCGTCAGTCGTTACAAGTCACTCGATTTACAGGGGAATATAAATAGAATTTAAAAAACCCCAACAACAGCTATTCATTAACCCAAGCCCAAATTACTAAGAAAAATGTAAATACAATGACTCAACAATAAGTCATCAATGAGTCAGAGACCCACAACAATACTAGGCATCTACGAACGGGACCCTATTTGGCTTTCTGCTAATTCCACCAACAAAAGTCCTCGTCTGAATGTGAAGTATGAGTAATACCCAACATGCAATAGTAGAGAAAACAGACATCATTAATTAGAAAGACGACATGTAATCGCATTGCAGGACATATAATTATCAGAACACTTGCTTTAGATTATTGCTAATATACTATCATGCTCTATTGTGGTTATAGACAAAGACATTATGGAAACATTTTCTTATTTCTTAAATACATAAATCAAAGTAAATATTGACTCAGTAGAACACTACTCATGCACAAGCTACATACGCAAACAACCCAAAATGATCTTAGGTTTTTTGGATTTGTATTATTCACCCGCACTAGACGAATCTTGTTAACGATTGACAACAGAGTATGTGAATGGTCTTATCCTTAGAATAGCCTAAGAGCTCCAAAATTACATTAAGCTCGTGAATAGAAAAATATGCTCTGCAATGTGTAGGAGATAAATAAAAAACTTTTAAGATAAATCATGTAAGAACCTGCACCGTTAATTAAGGAAATTAATTTATTAAATATGTGAAATTGGGAAATAATTCCATAATTGACCTTAATAATTATTATGAGGCTTAAATAATTATAGAAAGTGGCTAATAATGCTGAAAGTCGCTTTTCGGAAGAAAAATGCAGATGCCGGTTCTGCTAGTCGGTATAAATGCATACCGAAAAAGTATCCCGAAAAATTATAATAAGTGCATGATAATTCCTAGAATAATATATAGGACTTGCAAAACGAGTTTCAAGTTAAAATAATGAAAATTGGTGCCAGAAACTGGTACTGACTATGAAAAGCGCGTACCAGAAAGGTGCTCCGAAAAATATAAGAAAAATATGATAATTCTTGTAAAATTGAGTTGGTTAAAAATCCTGAGTTTGAGATTAAAATGCTAAGCGTAGATATTAAAGTTAATACTGTGTGTTAAATGCTTAAGTGACTATATGTAGACTTATTAAGGCACAAAACCCTAGACGCTCAGATTTCCTACGTGACTATATATAGAATTATCATGCACTTATTATAATTTTCTGGGATACATTTTCGGTACGCATTTATACCGACTAGCAGAACTGGTATCTGCACTTTTCTTTCGAAAAGCGACTTTCAACATTATTAACCACTTTCTATAATTATTTAAGCCTCATAATAATTATTAGGGTCAATTATGGAATTATTTCCTAATTTCACATATTTAATTAATTAATTTCCTTAATTAACGGTAGAGGTTCTTACATTCACCCCACCTTTTTATGATTTTGTCCTCAAAATCAGAAACTTACCTGTCTCGAAACTCGAGGTACTGCTGGAGAAGCTCGTCCTCACGCTCCCAAGTACACTCCTCAGGAGTTCTTTCAGTCCACTGCACTTTGACCATCAGACTGATCTTGCTCCTCAGCTGCTTCTCGCCACGATCGAGAATCTTGAGTGGTCCGACGGGAGTCTTTAGGTTCTCCCGAACCTCCACATCATCAGGTTGTACCACGTGCGAAGGATCTGCTATGTACTTCCGAAGCTGAGACACGTGAAACACGTCGTCGATGTTGGCCAAGTTCAGAGGCAAGGCAAGCCGGTAGGCAACAGGTCCTACTCTATCAAGAATCTGGTATGACCCAATATATCGCGGGCTCAGCTTCCTCACTCTGAGTGCCCGACAACACCGGGGACAGGTGAAAGTCTCACAAACATGTGCTCACCCTCACTGAATTCCAGTGGACGATGTTTGACATCATAGTAGCTCTTCTGGCGATTCTGCGCTTGCTTCAATTTTTCTCTGATCATCTGGATCTGCGGGGTGGTATCTTGGACAAAGTCCAAGCCAAAAAGCTCCTTGTCTCCAATCTCAGACCAACAGGTAGGAGTCCAATACCTCCTACCATACAGTGCTTCGTAGGGCGCCATGCCCAGGCTAGCATGAAAGCTGTTGTTGTACGAAAACTCAACCAACAGAAGGTACCTACCCATGCCGAGCCCTGCTCCAACGTGCAAGCCCGCAAAATATCCTCCAAGGTCTGGGTGGTCTTCTCAGTTTGTCCATCGGTCTGAGGGTGATAGGCAGTACTCAATCTCAACTGCGTACCTAAAGCCTCCTGCAACGCCTCCCAGAACCAAGATGTGAACTTCGGGTCCCTATCACTGATGATATTATCGGGCACCCCGTGAAACCTCACAATCTCGCGAACATAAAGCTTGGCCAACTGCTCTGTAGTGAAGCTCACCTTCACTGGAAGAAAATGGGCAGACTTCGTCAGTATGTCCACAATGACCCAGATAGAGTCATAACCCGCCTGAGTCTTAGGCAATCCCACCACGAAGTCCAAGGAAATACTTTCCTACTTCCATTGTCGTACTTCAAGAGGTTGAAGCTCACCGGACGGTTTCTGATGCTCGATCTTCACCTTCTGGCAAACCAAACACTTGGATACAAAAACAACAACATCCTTCTTCATGCCTGGCCACCAGAAGTTCTTCTTCAGGTCTTGATACATCTTAGTAACACCAGGGTGGATAGAAAATTGCCCCCTATGGGCCTCTATCATAATCTCTTCGGTTAACGGACCTCGGGGAACCACAATCCTCTTCTGAAACAAAAGAAGTCCATCTTCATTCCAAGACACACCGTCTTGGTTCTTCACAAAATTCAGACACTCTCTCTGAACTTGTGCCTCTTTGATCTTTTCTAACAGCTCATTCACCACATCTGCTGCTTCCATCTCAAGAAGTGCACTCCCACACGTTGCGGTCGCTACCAGGTTTCAGAACTTCTCAACCGCATAAAAATTACCAAGTAACAAACTGGATGAGCTCCCGGTTTTCCGGCTCAAAGCATCAGCTACAACATTGGCCTTGCCAGGATGGTACTTCAACTCGAAGTCGTAATCCTTTAGGAACTCCATCCATCTCCTCTGCCTCATGTTCAACTCTTTCTGGTCGAAAAGATACTTCAAACTCTTGTGGTCACTGAACACCACAAACTTCAAACCAAAAAGATAATGCCTCCAAATCTTGAAAGCAAACACAATATCAGCCAACTCCAAGTCATAAATAGGGTAGTTCTCCTCATGAGGCTTCAGCTGCCTCGAAGCATAGGCAATCACTTTGCCCAACTGCATCGACACACAACCTAGCCCCTTCCCAGAGGCGTCGGTGTAAAGCTCAATCTCAAGCGCAGGATCAGGAAGGACCAACACAGGTGCAGCAGTCAGTCTCTCCTTCAACTCTTGAAAACAAACCTCACACTCGTGAGTCCACACAAATGGAGTCTCCTTCCGGGTAAGACGAGTCAAAGGGAGAACCAACGTGAAGAAACCCTTGATGAACCTCCGATAGTAACCTGCCAAACCCAGAAAGCTCCTCACTTCCGTAACTGTCTTGGGCCTCTCCCAATCCAGCACGGTCTCGATCTTGTTCGGATCCACTGTAACTCCTTCAGCAGAAATAACATGCCCAAGAAACTTCACAGACTTGAGCCAAAACTCACACTTTGAAGGCTTCACATATAGCTTATTCTCCTTCAGCACTTGCATAACAATTCTCAGATGCTCCACATGCTCCTCCACCGTCTTGGAGTAAATCAAAATATCGTCAATGAAGACGATCACAAACTGATCCAGGTACGGCTGGAAAATCCTGTTCATGTAATCCATGAACATAACAGGTGCATTGGTGAGTCCAAACGGAATCACCAAATACTCAAAATGACCGTATCTCGAACGAAATGCGGTCTTAGGGACATCCTCCGGCTTCACCCGAATCTGATGGTATCCGGACCGGAGATCAATCTTCGAATACACGCAAGCACCCCTGAGCTGATCCAACGGATCATAAATCCGAGGAAGGGGATTCTTGTTCTTGATCGTCACCTTGTTCAGCTGCCTGTAGTTGGTGCACAATCGCATTGTCCCGTCCTTCTTCCTCACAAAGATGACCGGTGCTCCCCAAGGAGACACACTCGCTCGAATGAAATCTTTCGTTGAAAGATCCTCAATATGCTTCTTCAGCTCTGCGGCGGAAACTCAGGAATCTCAGGAAAAACCTCGAGTAATTCCCTCACCACATGAATGCCAGTGATATCCTTCTGTGTCCCACTCACCAAACCTCCCAACATGACATATCCAAATCCCCCAGCTCTCAAGGCTCTCCTAGCCTGCAACAAAGAAATGTACGGCGAGGAACTAGGTGTGGAATCACATGGAGACATCACCACACGCTTGGCACAACAGTCAATCAACACACAGTTCCTGGACAACCAGTCCATGCCCATAATAAGCTCCAAGTTGGCCATCGGCAATCCTATCAGATCTACCGAGAACTCATGGCCATCCCATTGGAACACGACATCTCGATGTACAGTGGTAGAATCACACTTTTCTCCGGTGGCGGTAGTCACCCGCAACGGTGGAGAAAGCACAGACATGGGCAACTCAAGCCCCGCAGCAATCGGGTTACAACAAAAGAATGCGTAGCCCCAGAGTCAAACAAGAGATCAACAGATGATGCACCAATAGTACCAGTACCTCTGACTAGGTTCGGAGCTCGGTCTGACTGCTGACGATCCAGGGTATAAACATGCCCAGAAGACGGTGGCACTGGCAGTGCCGAAGTAGGTGGAAGGGGAACCATCTGAAGTGGCACTGCCTGAACTGCAGTAGCTCTAGCCGTCGACGACGGACAATCTCTAGAGAAGTGGCCCTCCTTTCCACACTGGAAACAAATCAAATGGCCAGTAGAACACGGCCCAAAATGAGTCTTCCCGCATCCCGAACACTTGCGAGCAAGAGGTTTCGCTGCACTCCCCTGAGCAGAAGTTCTCTTAAACTGATTTGGCGCTTGCCGAGCCGCCATCTGCTTTCCCTTGCCCTTGTTCCCAAACTTCCTGTCTCTCCAAGAAGTGGAACTACCAGCTACCTTCGTCGCCTCAGCAACCTTGGCCCTCTTGGCTTTACTCGAGCTGTAGAAGTCCTCGATATCCCGACACTATTGTCCCAATGTCCCAAAGTCTCTAGAAGCCGAACCAGCAAGGTAACCAGCAATATCCTCACTAAGTCCCCTGCGAAACATAGCAGCCAAGAATGTCGGTGTAGGCCTCGCCATTCGGAAGTGTGCAAACTTCACCAGCTGGTTGAACTGGGCCAGGTACTCGTCAACAGACAACGAGCCCTGAACCAACCTGTCAAACTCCCCCTGCTTCCTCTCCTGAGCGATAAGGGAAGTAGTGACCCAGAAAACAATCCTCGAAGAATGGCCAAGTCATCACATGGCCCTAGATCTCATAAACATGAGAAGTTTTCGTCCACCACTCATGGGCATCGCCCTCTAGCATGTAGGTAGCGAACATCAACTTCTGCGGATCAGTACACTGCATGACCTGAAAAATCTTGTCCAACGCCTATAGCCAAGTCACGTAGGACTCCGTCAGAGAGGCGAACAGGAAGGCCCCTGAGGATGTGTTGGAGGCCAACCGTCTGGCGAACATGACGATGATGAGAGTCATGTTAGAGGAGTTGAGGACTGGTCCTGTTGTTGGCCATTATCCTCCGCTACCACCTCCACCGCCACCGCCTCCGCCTCCACCGAGTCTACAGGACGACATTCAGAGTCAGATGGGTGATGGCAGTCACCTTACGGGGGCCTTGTAGACCGTCCCTATTTTTGTTGAGGATCGAGTTGAGATCGATCGCCGGTTGAATGCTTTTCGTAAGCATAAGCCATCTTACCTTTGATGGATCTTATGATCCTGTTGCTGCTACGCATTGGCTACATGCGTTGGACAAGATTTTTGGGTTCATGCAGTGTACTGATCCACAGAAGTTGATGTTCGCTACCTACATGCTAGAGGGCGATGCCCATGAGTGGTGGACGAACACTTCTCATGTTTACAAGATGCAGGGCCATGTGATGACTTGACCATTCTTCGAGGATTGTTTTCTGGGTCACTACTTCCCTTATGACGCTCAGGAGAGGAAGCAGGGGGAGTTTGACAGGTTGGTTCAGGGCTCGTTGTCTGTTGACGAGTACCTGGCCCAGTTCAACCAGCTGGTGAAGTTTGCACAATTTCGGATGGCGAGGCCTACTCCGACATTCTTGGCTGCTATGTTCCGCAGGGGACTTAGTGAGGATATTGCTGGTTACCTTGCTGGTTCGGCTTCTAGAGACTTTGGGACACTGGTACAGCAGTGTCGGGATTTCGAGGACTTATACAGCTCGAGTAAGGCCAAGAGGGCCAAGGTTGTTGAGACTCTGTTGGTTATGCTGTTGATTTGGTGAGCATGGGGATTATCCATGCCACATAGACTTGATTATGTTTTGTTTCTGTTAGAGTGGTATTAATGTATCAGGATTATTGTCCGGACTACGTGTAGTGGATCCGTGACATAGATACTCACTTTATCTATATTATGAGGTATTTCAGTTAAATGTCTTTTTGCAATTTACATACAGGAGATATTTTATGAAATTGATTAAGTAATCAACTTGGCTAAGTATAATGACGTCATAATTGAAAAGAAAAAGATATTCTGCATTTTTAATTAAGCGCAGCTTAATACGATGATATGTTAACAAACCGGGTATACACGGGGTGTTACAAATCACATAAAAATTGTATAGTGGATATCAATATCATAATGAAATAACGAAAAATGATCCATAACATATAAATTGTTTGATACTAGTGCACTTCCAATTGAATGTTGAATCAATAGCTAATTAATCATGATAAACCTACATTTGCACTATACAAACGGAAAGAAACTTGTTGAATGATTATGTTATAATCTTGACTGGTCTGTTGTACTCATATACAAGTTTGTGGCATCTTTTTTTCAAGATATTTTGCTATATAGCAGAAAGAACCGAAATCGTGAACCTCAGCAAGGGATTCAACAAATTAAAGTATATCTTCTTTTCTTTCATTTTCTAAAAAAAAAATAACTCTATGAAATTGTTGTGAACAAATCTATTGGGTCGAGGATAGCTAGGCCCGATCAAGTTAAGAAGCAGCCCAATTATTTGAAGGATTATTTCCAATAAGTGAATTGGCCCATATGATTAATAAAAGTTGTTGTAATTAGTAATGGAAGGGAAAATAGGAAAGATTGTAACAGAATTGGTTATATAGCCCAAGGACAGGCGTGAAGAATAGACAGAAAATTGTTGGACAATCTTTTTTTTTCTCTCTCTCTCTCTCCTCATTTTTCTTATTCTCTCTGATTCACGTTTATCTCCTTCGTTCTCAAATCTAGGTCCTTACAATGTGGTGCTTTCATTCCCTTTTCCTCCCCGTTATGGCAGAAAACACACGCATGGGTGATATGCAGTAGCGACTAGAAGCGTTGGAACAACAGTTCCGGCAGCAGAATTGGTCCGAGAACAACAACACTTGGATTTGTAGGAATCGCAAACCCAGCTGCATGAATCTCAGCAACAAATACAAGAATCTCAAAATCAGTTTCATCAGGATTTAAATCGCCTTACTGAACTACAGCAAAACAATAGAGGCATATTGGGCATTGGTCCAAATACAAATTAACTCCAACACTGGTGGGGAGAATTCACGATCGAGACAAGTCAAATTGGACTTTCCCCGATTCTCCTTTGAAGATCCCACCACATGGATAACAGCTGTGGAGAGGTATTTTGTCTTCTACCTAGTTCCTATTTGTGACCGTTTAAATTTGGCTGCATTTCATTTAGATGAGCCTGCTGCAAGCTGGTTTTATGGCGCAGATCAAAATGGATTAATGCCCGATTGGCGTACTTTTTGCACGGCTCTGCTTCGTCGTTTTGGTCCTTCTAAAATCGAAGATCCCGCTGGAACTTTGGTTAAAATCCAAAAAAACGGATTTGTTCTTAACTACCAGTCATCTTTTGAAAAATTGGTAAGTAAGGTTCTAGGTTTATCTGCCACCTTACTAGTAGCATTTTTATTTTCGGTCTCAAACCACACATTCAGCGTTCTGTTCTTACTCTCAGACCAATAGACTATCACAAAGCTTTTTCCTTAGCCAGAGTATTTAAAGACCAATCCAATGAGCACCGACTAACACGCTCTTGGAAAACAGCATCTAAAACACCTAACCCTCTACTATTTTCCAATACCATTGCCACTACTAATCCCATTCCAGCCATACCCATCCGTCGTTTATCTCAAGCCGAAATGCAACAAAAAAGAGAGAAAAATCTCTGCTACAATTGTGACGAAAAATTCTTTTTCGGTCATAAATGTGAAGGGAGACCTGCCCTATTATATTTAAAGGGAGAAGAGGAAGATCCTGACCCTGGACCTATGAACGAGACAAATGAGAATCATACAAATGAAGTAACACCTGAAATCAGCTTTAATACATTGTTTGGTCATCGTAGTTCAAGATCATTTTGTCTTACAGGAGCTATTAGAGGGAAAAATGTCCAAATCCTAGTGGATGGGGGAAGTACCCATAATTTTATCACTAGTCGTATGGCTTTGTTTTTTGGTTTAACCATGCCTCATATTAACCCCTTTCAAGTACATATGGGAAACAGTGATACAATACATTGGACTACCTCGTGTATTGGAGTTCCGTTGAATTTACAAGCACCGGTGTTCACGGTGGATCTGTTTGTTTTAGATCTCAACGGGGCTGATCTAGTTTTGGGTATTCAATGGTTGGGAACGTTGGGCTTTATCATAACAGACTATGCACAAATGACTATGTCTTTTTCTCACAATAATTCCACTACCATCCTTCATGATGACCGAACCATCACCCCTACCCAAATTTCCCAAACCCAATTCCACAAGCTCATAGCCCAAGACTCGGTGTCCTCGTATTTCATGTTCCTTACCAGTACCGGTCATGACCCTATACCAGAACTCTCCCAATTGCCACTACCACCAACGGTTCAACAATTGGTTACCCAATTTCATAACCTTTTTGATACTCCTCATTCCTTACCCCCTGATCGCAATACTAACCACCATATCAATTTGTTTCCCAACTCAAAACCAGTCCAGATCCGCCCCTATAGATACCCACACTTCCAGAAAACAGAAATTAAGCGTATAGTATCAGAAATGTTGACCACTGGGGTGATTCGCCCTAGCCAATCTATGTTTAGTTCCCCAGTCCTCTTGGTAAGAAAAAAAGATGGAACATGGAGGTTTTGTGTGGATTATCGAGTGCTTAATGAGATAACAGTGCCAGACAAATTCTCCATTCCTACTGTGGATGAGTTATTAGACGAATTACATGGTGCCTAAATTTTTTCTAAGCTAGACCTTCGATCTGGTTATCATCAGATCAGAATGAATCCTGACGATGTCCATAAAACCGCATTTAGAACCCATAGTGGCCATTTTGAATTTCTGGTAATGCCTTTTGGCCTGTCCAATGCCCCATCAACGTTTCAGGCAACTATGAACCATGTATTCAGCAATTACTTGAGAAGATTTGTGGTTATCTTCTTTAACAATATTCTGGTGTATAGTCCGTCTCTCCAGGCTCACGCAGATCACTTGAGACAGGTATTGCGTACACTACGTCACCATTAGTTCTTTATTAAGCAATCCAAATGCTCTTTTGCGGTGAAAGAGATTCAGTTTCTAGGGCATATTATATCAGCTTCTGGGGTATCTCCTGATCCATCCAGGGTCTTGACTGTTCGCTAATGGCCCACACCCCAATCTGTCACTCAATTAAGGGCCTTTTTGGGCTTATCTGGGTACTATCAGTGATTCATCAAAGGGTACGCCTCTGTTGCAGTACCACTTACTGATTTGTTATCTAAAGATGCATTCAAATGGACAGCAAACACAGAACACGCCTTTAATACTCTCAAGGATCTACTCACCAATGCCCTAATTTTTGCTGTGCCAAATTTCACAATTTAGAGACGGACGCGTCAGGTGTGGGCATTGGAGCGGTGTTACTGCAATTCGACCACCCCATTGCATTTTTTAGCTGTAAATTGTCTAAACTGATGCAAGCAAAGTCTACATACTACCGGGAAATGTATGCCATAATTACCGCAGTAGCAAAGTGGCGATAGTATCTGTTGGGTACGCCCTTTGTTATCCGAACGGACCACCGCAGTCTACATCACTTGATATCACAATTGATCCAAACTCTGGAACAACAACAATTTCTTGCGAAATTGTTGGGGTTCAATTATTCTATACAGTACAAGCCAGGCAAATTAAACACGGCGGTGGATGCTCTATCCCGCCAACCGGAGTTGTTGCCCACTACCGGCAACGATCCTACACTTATGGCACTCAGCATTCCTACATCTACATACAGTTCAACCATACAGTCTGATATACAAAAGAATGCCTATGCTAATAAAATTTTACAGGAACTACAGACAAATCCTACTAATTGGCCTCATTGGTCGTATAGAAATAGATTGTTGTACCATTGACACCGTATTTTTGTTCCTTCAGGCTCTCTATTGATTCCACTCCTGCTCCATCAACTCCATTCTTCCAAGGTAGGTGGCCATGCTGGAATCCGTCGAACACTCATCCGGATTAGTGCTTCTTTCACCTGGAAAAACATTAAAATAGACATTCAGGAGTACATACAGCAGTGTGAAGTATGTCAGAAGGCTAAATCTTAGAACCATTCACAGATATTCTCGTGGTGGTGGACAGACTTACTAAAGGAGCTCATTTCATGGCCTTACCACCAAAATATTCAGCAACGAAGGTAGCTCAGGTATTTTGGGACATGGTAGGGAAGCTACACGGACCCCCAAGATCCATAGTTTCAGATCGTGACCCCATATTCACTAGTGAATTCTGGAAGACTCTTTTCAAGTTACAGGGGACTGCGCCTCACTTTTCTTCTGCATACCACCCTCAATCTGACGGCCATACAGAGAGAGTGAACTAGAGTCTCAAACAATACCTCCGTTGCTTCGTGCATAACAACCAGCAAACATGGCATCATTTCCTCAGTTGGGCAGAGTTCCACTATAACACTGAATATAATCGATCCACGCAAACCACCCCATTTCAGGCCACGTATGGACGTTCTCCACCTTGCCTTTTAGCTTACACCCTGGGATCCACTTCCCTTGAAGCGGTGGACACAGATCTCCATCAGCGCACGCTGGCCCTAGCATCATTGAAACAGAACTTAAAAAAGGCACAAGCTTTAATGAAGGCATAGGCGGACCGCAAACGTAAAGACCATACCTTTCAAACCGGAGATCAAGTACTCTTGCGACTTCAACCATATCGTCTGTTGACTATACGCCGACGATCATCACACAAGCTTAGTCTACGATTTTGAAAGTTAAATGGCCTTGAGGGCCGTAGCATGTGAGAGGGAAAAACAAAATTTTTCGTATGCGGAATTACACATGCAATCAAGAATCATGCTTTATGGCATGTGATGTTACCTTTGTTTGTGAGCTCAAAACTCCAAGACGATCAGTGTTAGGTTTGAAGGGTTCAAACCCTCTAACGTTGATCCACACCACCCACGTCAAGATGCAAGAACGCTTTCTTGAAAGCCACCAATTGACCACCACAGAGAGGCTTGCTATGTGCTCAATAGGTGAAGAAGGAGGCTAGGTATATGTGTTTAGAAGAGTGAAGTCTCCAGCATGAAAACTTCACAAGAGTGGGAATGGTGTATAGAAGAATTGGCTAGGTTCTTTTGAAAAACCTTAAGGATGAACTCACCAATTCAAATTCAAACATTTAAATTCAAACGTTCAAACATTTAAATTCTAAATTCAAATTCAAATTTCAAATTCAAATTCAAATTTCAAATTCAAATTTCAAATTTCAAAATTCAAATTCAAAATTCAAATTTCAAATTTCAAATTTCAAATTTCAAATTTCAAATTTCAAATTTCAAATTCAAAATTTGAATTTCAAAATTTAAATTCAAATTTCAAAATTCAAAATTCAAAATTCAAAATTCAAAATTCAAATTCAAAATTTAAATATTTGATAATTAATTTAACTAATTAAATTAATTAGTAATATCTTGGACCATCCAAGCCCATTAACAATACCATGCGCCCTCTCCCTCTTAGGTGGGCTTCCAAACTTCATCTTGGACTAACAACCATTATTAGGCCCAATACCTTTAATGCTATATCATCATGACATTAAGGTGTTAGTGTGTGACCCATTAGGTCCAACATAGCCACTGACATAAATGGGCTCGCGCCCAACAAGCCCACAACCCATTTAATGATAACACAGAGCACTAGCAATGCTTTGTTGCCCCAGAGCTAGTTAGATTAATGACTTGATCATCCTATTACATATATTTGGTTGCCGTATGTATTTCTTTTGGTAAACTTTCCATAAAACCTAGGGTAAGGAAGCGTATCAACCCTTGCGGTTTAGGGTAAGCTTTATTCGAAATAGGGAATCTTCAATTTACTGACTCTAAAGGCAGATCATCTCATGATCTCTTTTACTATGCATAGATTCCCGAGTCCCTGTAAATGTCATCCTGATTTCTTCGATTTACAGATAACCTAATCTCTCACAGAGATTTGATGAATTCCTTCAGCTTATCACCCTAGCCCTGTGCTCTTTCAGGACAAGCCCAACAATATACCTATGAGTCTCCATGTCTCAGGCAGACGAGGTAAACAGTTAAAGCATGCATTCTAGAACACAGTCTAGGAAATAACTTCTGGTCTAAGGAAAGACATACCCAAATATAAAGAGACTACTCTAATGATACTCTCTGTGAGATTTTCTCATAGAGTCTCTTTTGTGGGTCTGTTCAGTGCGAGCTATACCCTTATAGATCCACCCACGACTTTAGCTAAGACATCTCCATATCTGTAGCTCGTGAGATTTTTACCTTGCATCCGAATACAAGTAGATAAGTCGTGCTTGTCTAACCCGAGATCACTGATCCCCATTCTCAGTGTCTCTAGACTAGGAACATAAAATTAGGAATAAATATCCAGTATCCTTGAATCCTCATGATCGTGATCTCATCACAGATACAAGAGATATCTATTTTATTCCAAGGGGTTTATCCAGTTACTCATATAAAATATTAACAGTAATATTGAGACAAAATATGAAACATGATAAATAGTGCTTTTATTTATTTGCGACAATACAAAGGTCCACATATGTCCTTAATCTAATTAAAAGATTGTCTCTAGGACATCCATATACTAACAGATTTTATGGTCCTTTTGAAGTTCCGGAGCGAATCGGAAAGGTAGCATATCGTCTGAAACTACCTGAAGGGTCAAGAGTCCACTCAGTCTTCCATGTATCGCTCTTGAGGACTTTCATCGCTAATGGGTACCACAAGGTCCACCCTGTAACCGCGGACCTCCAAAGCACTCAACCGATGTATGTTCCAGCAGCTGTTATAGTTCAGCGTGTTATCTGGAGACAGGACCGTGAGATACCCCAAGGACTCGTACAATGGCAAGGATTTCCACCGGAGGAGTCTACCTGGGAAGACGACAAGATGGTGTTTGGGAAAGGAGTTTCAAAGATTCAACCTTTACCGTTTCCTTTGAACGACGAGAGTAAAGAAGGTGTAGAGGAAACAACGGCTAAAGGAAATGTGCTGGGACATCCAACTGACTTGGGTTTAGAGTACAACATTAATTTAGCCGCAGAGCCAGGCAATCAAATCGTGGCAGTTGAGGGACCACATGCCTCTTCCATAAGTCAAGGGTTAGTAGCCACGAGCTAGCTCCCACCCACGCAAACACTCCAAAACCTTCCCACTGACAGTTTATCTGGGCCAGTGGACGAAGCTATTGGGCCAAGACATCTTGAAGACGAGATTGATTTCATAGGGGGGATGTTGTGAACCAATCTATTGGGTCGAGGATAGCTAGGCCCAATCGAGTTAAGAAGCAACCCAGTTATTTGAAGGATTATTTCCAATAAGTTAATTGGCCTATATGATTAATAGAAGTTGTGGTAATTAGTAATGGAAGGTAAAATAGAAAAGATTGTAACAGAATTGGTTATATAGTCCAAGGAGGGGCGTGAAGAATAGACAGAAAATTATTGGACAATCTCTCTCTTTTTCTCTCTCTCTCATCATTTTTCTTCTTCTCTTTGACATTTATCTCCTTCTTTCTCAGATCTAGGTCCTTACAGAAACTCTATGACTCACCAATACACTAATAAAGATTGCATGAAAAGAACCCAACATTGCGATCAAATTATAAATTTGTAGCCAAAAATCTAAAAGACTAAAATGCAACGACAATCTCTCACTACAATCCCACCCACAAGCACCTCTTTCTCTATACTTTCCAAAAACCGTATCCGAACGTTGTTTTCTTTGGTGGAGTTAATCTCGTTGATCTCTAACTATGAGTGTGAAATTTGATTAAATTGTTTTTTATTTTTAGAATCTACCTCGATAACACTTTGGTTTTATCAGTCTTTGAGGTGTTGCTTTTATCTTGAATATTTCGTTAGAAAGATAAATGAACAAGAAAAGTTATACTTACATTTTTTTTTTTTACAACTTCTTACAACCCTGTCTTAACACCGTTGATTTACGCCAATCAACGGTTATTAATTATTTATTAATTCATAATAAATGATAACCATTGATTGGCATAAATCAAAAGTTTTAAGATATGGTTGTAAGAAATTATAAAAAAAAAATTAAGTATAACATCTAGTTAACCATATGCTATTAACAATAACCAAAAAACTCTTTGGAACCATGGAATTAGTACAATCCAGCACGTGACATCCGCATCCACTCAATTCAAGATTTGATATCTGTGAGGGAGGAAACAATTGAAAGTGGTTGTGGTCGCAGTGAATTAAATTTCTTCTCTTGTCCTACAGCAACCAAATTAAGCTTCAAATTTTCCAAAGAAGCCTTGAAGTTCTCAAGATCGCCCAAACTCATCTCCTCAATCGAATTTTCCCACCAAAAGTTAAAGAAGCTATCAGTCATTATTTGTGACATTTCTTGCAGATGCATCTTTCTCTCCTCCAATTGAGCCTCGGAGGCCTCATATTGTAGAATTAAGGATTCAAGTGCCTGTTGCTTCTTCCTTTCATCATCACGGACATATCGGTTGGGATCCGAATACCTTCCTGCAACGAAGCGTTGAATGACAGTGTCTGTACTGGGATAGCCACAAGCATGAAGGTTGCCATTCTTCTCAGAGTTGATGATCAATGCTATTTCTGCCTCGCATAGAATGGATAATTTAGTGACTTTGTTGAAAAGCCCTACTTCATGTTTGGGGAAAGTCATTCTTTCCTTGATCTTTTGTTCCACTTTCTTGATTTCAAATTTTCTCTTGTGTGTGTTTGGCTTTGTTGCCATGTTTGTGTTTGCTTGATAAAGACAGACTCACTGTGATTTAAGAAAAGAGAAGAGAAATGAGAGTTGATTATAATGAGAGAGACTGTTTCTATATATAACCCTTTGATTACCTATTCACTCAATATCTTTACATATCTAACACATATCTTGCGTATCAATAGCTGTATTCACACAACTCACAAGAGTATGCTTAAATATATTTCATTTTTTAATTAGTTATCGCTATTAATACATATAACTGCCTATCTGAAAGTTATACAACTTCCTTTTTTTATGTCCGTTACTTCGATTTCCGAATTGATCCCAAAAATCATTCATTACTTTATTTTATTATTATTATTACTAGCTACCAGAATACCATATTTTATAATTACTTCCTATTAATATAACCCGTTTTGATTTTACAACATCAAATTACTTTTCGAGTGAAAAGTTGATGGACATACAATTGACTGGTTTCATCATTGTTGATATTTATTAGCACTACTTTTTATTAGACATAAAGATAAATCAATTAGTTGACTAGAGTAAAGCAGCGACTTTCCTTTAATTTGTACAAATTTTTTATAAGTAATTTAAAACGGAAACAAGAGATTCTACTCAATGTAATCAAAATCGAGATATTACTTGACATGTAAATCATGGAATTGAAGATATGGATCCTAATATCTCATTTAAAATACAAAGTTATACTCAAATATATAAATATATAATAATAATAATATTAATAATAATAATAATAATAACAACAACGTAACTCAATTTTTAGATCTATCATAATTTTATAATAGTATTATTATTTAAAATCCACATATTACAAACAGTGTTGTGAAACCCGGGTCGACTCGAAATTTGGCAAACCGATCATCGGACCGGTTCAGATCAAGCGTTGTGTAAGAACCCGCACCGCTAAATTAGGAATTTAAATAATTTAATTGTGATTTAAGAAATAATTCCATAATTGACTTTGAATAAATATGGAAAGAGCATAATAATTATATTAAGTCACTTTTCAGAAAGAAAGTGAAAACACTGGGTATTTCACGGTATAAATGAATAACGGCGAAATAATCCAAAAAATAGAAATAAAAATATGAATATTCCTAGAAAAATATCTAGGTGAATATAAAGTTTGGGGTAAAAATAATAAACAATGATGTCAGAACTAACACCGACTATTTCGCTGTATAAAACGCGTACCAGTGAAGCTTGTCTACGAAGGCAGGGGTTACACTATTGATTTGTTTATCTTGCCCCTGGCCTCTGTTAATCTGATTTTGGGTATGGATTGGTTGTCTCAAAACTGCGCAATGATTGATTGCCGCAGAAAGATGTTGATATTATCTCATGAGAAGCCCGCTGTTTGTCCGTCTCCTTATCTGTCTGTCTGTCAAGATGTTAAGTCCTTAAAGGTTGGTGATCTTGGTTATGTGTTCTTGGGTGGAATTGTTGGTGATAAGGAAGAAGAAATTTCAAATATTCCGGTGGTTAATGAATTTGCTGATGTATTTTCTGATGAGATACCAGAGTTTCCACCTGAGAGGGAGATTGAATTCTCCATTGACATGTTGCTTAGTATGGGGCCTATCTCTTTGGATACATACCGGATATAGCCACTGGAGCTGGCTGAGTTGAGGAAGCATATTGAAGAGCTATCTGCAAAGAACTTTATCAGTCCGAGTGTGTCTCCATGGGGAGCACCAGTAATATTTATAAAAAAGAAGGATGGTAGCATGGGATTGTGTATTGACTATCGGCAATTGAATAAGGTTACGATTAAGAACAGGTACCCTTTACCCCATATTGATGATCTTCTGGACCATTTGAGGGATGCTTGTGTGTTTTCGAAGATTGATCTCCGGTCCGGATACCACCAGATCCGGATTAAGCCGGAGGATGTGTCTAAAACGGCGTTCCGATCCAGATACGAACATTTTGAATATCAGGTGATTCCTTTTAGGCTTACTAATGCCCCGACGATGTTCATGGATTATATGAATCGCATCTTTAAACCATATCTGGATCAGTTTGTTCCTCCGGGCTCTGTATTGATTCCTATCCTGCTCCATCAATTCCATTCTTCCAAGGTAGGTGGCCATGCTGGAATCCGTCGAACACTCATCCGGATTAGTGCCTCTTTCACCTGGAAAAACATTAAAAAAGGCATTCAGGAGGACAAACAGTAGTGTGAAGTATGTCAAAAGGCTAAATCTTAGAACCATTCACAGATATTCTCGTGGTGGTGGACAGACTTACTAAAGGAGCTCATTTCGTGGCCTTACCATCAAAATATTCAGCAGCGAAGGTAGCTCAGGTATTTTGGGACACGGTAGGGAAGCTACACGGACCCCCAAGATCCATAGTTTCAGATCGTGACCCCATATTCACTAGTGAATTCTGGAAGACTCTTTTCAAGTTACAGGGGCCTGCGCCTCACTTTTCCTCTGCATACCACCCTCAATCTGACGGCCAGACAGAGAGAGTGAACTAGAGTCTCGAACAATACCTCTGTTGCTTCGTGCGTGACAACCAGTCAACATGGCATCATTTCCTCAGTTGGGCAGAGTTCTACTATAACACTGAATATAATCGATCCACGCAAACCACCCCATTTCAGGCCACGTATGGACGTTCTCCACCTTGCCTTTTAGCTTTCACCTTGGGATCCACTTCCCTTGAAGCGGTGGACACAGATCTCCATCAGCGCACGCTGGCCCTAGCATCATTGAAACAGAACTTAAAAAAGGCACAAGCTTTAATGAAGGCATAGGCGGACCGCAAACGTAACGACCATACCTTTCAAACCGGAGATCAAGTACTCTTGCGACTTCAACTATATCGTCCGTTGACTATACACCGAAGATCGTCACACAAACTTAGTCTATGATTTTATGGTCCTTTTGAAGTTCCGGAGCGAATCAGAAAGGTAGCATATCGTCTGAAACTACCTGAAGGGTCAAGAGTCCACCCAGTCTTCCATGTATTGCTCTTGAGGCCTTTCATCTCTAATGGGTACCACAAGGTCCACCCTGTAATCGCGGACATCCAAAGCACTCCACAGATGCATGTTTCAGTTGCTGTTGTAGCTCAGAGCATTATCTGCATGAAATACTAAAGTCTTAAGATTACATCAGAACTCTAGCATCTATCCCTTGAGTACTAGAATTCTGATGTTGAGATTATCAAATACAGAAGTCATATAAATATCCCTGTTCTATACTACTTCCTTGATAGAAATAATTAAATCAGAAAATCTCAAATCAAGACATGAAAAATACTTCATCATATTAATCAGATCAACATAATATTATCATGGAGTTCTATTGCATTCAGACTACAAAGATTCTACTCAGACATGACCAAGGAATAGATAAGAGAAGAAGAATCAAACTTAATTTCCATGTTGAAAGTCTTCAATCTCCAAACTATTACAAAGAAATCCTAATACAACAACTAAAACACTAAGAGAATTTAGAGAGAAGTCAGACTAAAGTTTAAGAGAGAGAGAGAAAATATCATATTTCTCAGATCCAGATTTTCTTCTAAGTGTCAAGGCTTTGCCTTTTATAGTGTTACAATTAAAAACAGAAAACTGATGTGGGCGCTAAAACGTCCATAAGTGACCGTTTTAGCGTCCATGCTTTACGTATGCTCAACTGCTTTTAACTGACTCCAACGCTAAAACGTTAAGGAATGACCGTTTTAGCGTCCAAACTTAGTGAATGCTCAACTGACTTTAACTGACTCCAACGCTAAAACTCTTGATTTGGACGTTTTAGCGGTGGAGACCAGAGTCCTTTTTCCACTTCAGGGCGCTAAAACGCTTATTGCAGGCCATTTTAGCGCCCAAGACCAGCAATTTTCCATCTTCTAAGTGCAGCAGCGCGCTAAAACGCTCTGTGTGGGCGTTTTAGCGCTCAACACTTAGGCAATTTTTCTCCTCTTGAGCTCCAGAATCTTCTTCCTTCTCCAGTTGTCTTTCAAGCTTGCTTTTCCTACAAGAATCATACAAATTTCCAATAAAGCTCTTGAACTTGTAATTGAGGACATTTTAGGACATTAACCTTTTTTTTTCATCATTTAATCACACAATTTGATCCTAATTCCTGCTAAAAACCATGATGAACTAAGGGTTCATCACAATTCCCATATTTGAATATTGTTGTCCTCAGCAATAACTTTAAAGACAGAGAAAGACTTGAGATTCTTTACACATGAAATTTATGAGGTTGGATTGAAATATGACAGATCAACTTTCCAAGATACAATCTAACAACCCAGCAATCTATCTTTTACTATGACTTGCTTAACCTCATCACATGACTTTCAACAGATCAGTAAGATGAAATGCAGAGACCTTCAACACAAAACACCCCCTCACTTGGAACTTCTCAAAAATTGTGAGAATAAAGTCTCTTGCACTCTAGTATCTAAGGGTGTACTCATCACTCAATCTCCATTGCACTCAAACTACTATAAGCTTGCCCATCTTCTCACTTTCCATAGTGACAGTGATTCATAAGCCGAACAAAAGAGGCTTTGGTGGTATGACTTGACTAAGGATAGGATTCTGTATAGGAGAAGGAAAATGGCTTGGCACGTAGTTGGCTAACGGTAGGATTTGATGTTGCAGAAAGTTAGATAGATGAATCATATTCAGATAAGAGGAGGATCACTATTGAATTTATCTATGTACTCCTTAATCCTTCTCATTCTCTTCTTCCTTTTCATTTACTCTTTTCACCACCTTTTCTACAACTTTTCTTTTTCTTGAACTTCCTTCCTCCTTTTCTTCCAACTTTCAACACTTTGTGTTGTTTTGATTTCCCTTTTTCCTCATTTCCTTTTTCTTTTCCTTTTCCAAACCAAGCACTTTGTGCCTTTACTTCCTTTTTCTTTTTCATTCTTATTTTTCTCCAAATTTCCAACACTTAACACTTAATATTTTTATTCATTGCAGAAACACCTTTCTCCAACAGAACTTTCCTCCTTACCCCTTATCTGAACACATAATCTGAAAATTTAGGATCTGGAATAAGTGCAGGGCTCTTAGTTTTATCACAACAAGTTTAGGCTTAAGGCTTCCATGCAATAGGAAAATTTGGTTCAAAAGAAAAATGCCTCTATAAACTCTACTTTACAAACCGTGAACTATTTCAAGTTAGAAACAGAGCAAGTTCTAAAGTTACTCATACAGTGAAGTGCTCTCTGAACAAGTAAAAGTATCCAAAATAAAACCATAAAAACAGAAAATGTCTAAAAACAAAATGAGGAGTCTAGTCAGTAGACTCCTCATCATTAGTAAACCCCAAATATGAGCCTGGATCAGCAGTAGGCAAGGGGTTGTACTCAGGATCAATACCCCTGTCCTCATCCATAGCACCAGTATCAGCAGCAGCAGCAGCAGTGGTCTCTGTGGTAGTGGCATCAACACCAGGCTGTCTCTCTGAAGTGTGTGCAGCATGTGAAGATGTAGCACCATCAGCAGGCGCAGCTCCATCCACATGATCAGCATAGTGAGTCCGGGCAATTGCCTCAAAGGCTTCCTCCTCATCAGAATGAGGGTAAACAGCAGGCTGGTAATCAAGAACATCTAAGCCCTGAACCTCACATGTAGATTTCATCATCGTCACCATATATGTCTGAAATGAGTGCTGGATGGACAGCATAAACTGGAGACGCCTGCGCAAATGTCTCACACGGAAGTCAGTATTCACCGTCCATTGCTCCCCTGACCGTAGCCTCTCTTCTAACTCATCATCACTCGCAGCTGTAGACTTCCTACCAGGAGTCAATCCTGTGGCCTCCCCTCCTCCTATCTTCAATTGCTTTGTTATCATTGTGGCATCAATTGTAGGGTGTAATTTAGTTGGTGCCCCATTATCAGTAACATCTACACCAGCTTTCTGACAAAGCAACTGAATCAAGGAACAGTGACCCAAAGCAGCAGAGTCACTGTCAGAGTGAGCCATATCATAAATGATGTCCTGAAGAAGAATAAGAAGTTCCACCTTCGCCTTTGTCATGATAGTGTGAATCAGGACAGCTCTCTTCAGGATGACCTCTGCCTGGTTGGAAGAGGGCATGACATTTGAGATTACAAAGTGAAACCAGACTCTAGCCTCACCATTTAAATGCCTCAACCAAATCAACTTAGGAGCAACCTTATCTTTGGTTAGCTCCCAAGTTTCACCAGGTTTGGCTATAGTCTGTAAAATAGGCTCAGCTGCCCCCATCTTGGTCCAGGTTTCAAAGTTTGGGTCACTCCTCCTTGGTGGAATTTCAATATTCTGCCAGTTCTTCCTGAACTCACAACTGGCATTATTGATATAGTCACAGAACCTTATCTTCAGTAGCTTTTGGATGGTGTGAGCATCGTACTTCACTTTCTTTCCCCTCACCCAGCTAGTGAAGGTCCTCCTGCCTCCTTGATCTCCATTAAACGCATTAGCAAAGAATTCCCTTGCTATGTTGGGGCTGCTATCACCCAATATTTTTCCAAAAGTTACCCAATCTCTGGTCGTCAACTGAGACTGAAACTGAGGATATTCATCCTTTTCCGGGATGAATTTTCTTTCTCTCACAAATGGCCTCTTGGAAGTCTTGTCAGTATAACATTTCTCATGTTCCTCACTCTTCCAGAAATGAGCATCAAATTGTGGGGTAGGCTCAGCCGCAATATCTACACCTTGATCCACTCGGGCTCGCTTCTTATATCTCTTCTTCCCCTGTGTAGAGGGAGCTGGTTGAGAAGAAGAAGACATTGTGCCTACACAAACAAGAGAAAATCAGTCCAAATGTCAAACAATTACATATCATGAATCCAATTCCACAATTCCCAGATTTAGTACTCTTGTAGTGGGGAATTTGGATCAAAACATGTATGAATTACAACCCCACAATGCCCTAATGTAGACCCTCAATTTTGTATGAAACAGGGCCTGGGCGCTAAAACAGTCACACTGAGCGTTTTAGCGTCCTAGCCTTAAACATGTGTAAAAACTGGACGGGCGCTAAAACGTTGAAACCAGACGTTTTAGCGCCATGCCAATTTTTGGGTCAGGCATTTCCACGAACACCTTGTGTGTGTGTGTAATTGCATATGTGAATAAACATTGAGGGAATTTCTTCTAAACCCCAAATAGATGGAAACAACAGCCTTATTCAAACATAAACATTTAGTCACAATCTAATAGAATTATAACATGTTCATGAATCAAACTAGGAGCTCCCATGGTTGTGAAGCAAACCCTAAGGTAATCCAAATTGAAAAGATGAAGAGAAGTTGATGAATACCTGAAATGGGAGTGGATGAGATGCGATGAAAGATTGCAGCAAGAACTCAAGATGAAATGAGAGAGAGAGGTGGAGAGATAACAAGAAACTCAGATTATTGTGAATGAGAGAAGTGAGAGGGAAACCGTGTTTTATGAATAAGTGACGGGGCGCTAAAACGTTGGCTTACCAGCGCTTTAGCGTCCTTGTCCAGAGAAAAATGCACTCTTTGTGCAGTACAACGCTAAAACAGTCAGAATTAGCGCTTTAGCGCGGTTGGCCAGAGTGCCTGTATTGGTGTTGTTGGTGAACGCTAAAACGGTCACAGTGAACGTCTTAGCGCGCACAACCAGAGAGTTTCATCATAATGCAACTCTAGGGACGCTAAAACGGTCAGGATTAACGTTTTAGCGCCCAGCACGTAGCAAAAATTTTTCTTTGATTTTTCAAAAATTTTCCCCCTTTACTTCTTCATCTTATGGATATGGTATGAACATGGAATTACATACCTAGTACAGTGGGTTGCCTCCCACTCAGCGCTTGTTTAACGTCACGAGCCTAACGGGTATGATCTATTTTACCTCTAATAGAGCAACTGTCAGTAGTTGCCTATCCAAAGCACTTCTAACATATAACTTCAATCGTTGACCATTGACTGTAAAACTTCTGTCCGAATCCAAAGAACTGATTTCTACAGCCCCATATGGTTTCATGTCTTTTACCACACACGGTCCAGACCATCTAGACTTTAACTTCCCTGGAAACAGCTTCAACCTGGAATTGAACAGAAGTACTTGATCCCCCACCTTGGAGTCTCTAGGTGTGATCTTCCTATCATGCCATAGCTTTGTCTTTTCCTTATACAAACTGGCACTTTCATAAGCAGACAAACGAAACTCATCCAATTCATCCAGCTGTAATAATCTTTTCTGTCCCGCTGCTTTGGAATCAAAATTCAAATATCTCACAGCCCACAAAGCCTTGTGCTCCAATCCAACTGGCAAATGACATGCTTTTCCAAACAGCAACTGAAATGGAGACATCCCAATAGGAGTTTTGAAAGCGGTCCTATACGCCCATAAAATGTCATTAAGTTTCTTGGACCACTGGGTCCTAGCATTCCCAACAGTCTTCTCCAATATTCTCTTCAATTCCCTGTTGGAAATCTCAACCTAACCACAAGTTTGTGGGTGGTATGGAGTGTTTATTTTGTGCCTCACTCCATACTTAGCCAAGGCATACTCCACCATCCTGTTATCAAAATGAGTGCCCTCATCACTAATGATAGCTCTAGGGACTCCAAATCTGGAAAATATATTCTTTCTCAGAAAAGCTATCACCACCCTGGAATCATTGGTTGGTGTAGCTATGGCCTCAACCCATTTGGAAACATAGTCAACTGCCACCAATATGTACTTGTTAGAGTAGGAAGAAGGGAATGGTCCCATAAAATCCATACCCGAAACATCAAAGATCTCCACTTCCTGGATATTGTTCAACGGCATCTCATGTCGCCTAGAAATATTCCCAGTTCTCTGACAGTTGTCACATGCCTCCACAAACTTCTTTGCATCCTTGTATAAAGTGGGCCAATAGAAGCCACTCAACAATACTTTTGCTGCAGTTCTCTCACCTGCAAAATGTCCACCATATGCAGAACCATGACAATGCCACAACACATCCTTCTGTTCTTTCTCTGGAATACACCGTCTGATCACACTATCTGAACATCTATAGAAAAGATATGGCTCATCCCAAATGTATCTCTTAACATCGTGCAGAAATTTCTTCCTCTGTTGCCATGTGAAGTCTTTAGGCATCAATCCAGCAGCTTTATAGTTGGCGAACTCAGCAAACCATGGTGAGGTACTGATAGATAAGACTTTATCCCTAACCATCTCTGTGACAGCACATATTGCCAAAACATGTTCATCAGGAAACTCTTCTCTGATCACTACTTCCGGTCCTTCTTGAAGCTCTTTTTCTGTAATCCTGGATAAGTGATCAGCCACCAAGTTTTCAACTCCCTTTTTGTCCTTGATCTCTACCTCAAACTCTTGCAACAGTAACATCCAGCGGAGCAACCTGGGTTTAGCATCCTGCTTGCTTAACAAATACTTTAAAGCTGCATGGTCAGTGTAAACAATAACTTTTGATCCTAACAGATATGGCCTGAATTTGTCAAATGCATACACAATAGCCAGTAATTCTTTTTCTGTAGTAGCATAATTTTTTTGTGCATCATTTAAGATCTTACTGGCATAGTAAATGACATGCAACAATTTATTCACTCTTTGGCCTAGTACCACTCCTACAGCATAGTCACTGGCATCACACATTAATTCAAATGGTAATGAGAAATCAGGTGCCATCATGATAGGTGCAGTGGTCAACTTTTCTTTTAAAACATGAAATGCATGCAGACATTCATCATCAAACAGGAACTCTTGGTCCTTGACCAATAACTTGCATAAGGGCTTGGCAATTTTTGAAAAATCTTTTATGAACCGCCTATAAAATCCTGCATGACCAAGAAAACTCCTCACACCCTTAACATTAACAGGTGGAGGAAGTTTCTCTATCACAGAAATTTTTGCCCTATCCACTTCAATTCCATTCCTAGACACCTTGTGTCCAAGAACTATACCTTCTGTCACCATAAAGTGACATTTCTCCCAGTTCAAAACCAAATTACAGTCTTGACATCTTTTCAATACAGAATCTAAATTCCCTAGACATACATCAAAATCAGAACCAAATACAGAAAAATCATCCATAAAAATTTCTATGTATTCTTCTATCATATCAAAAAAAAATGGAAAGCATGCACCTTTGAAAAGTGGCAGGAGCATTGCATAAGCCGAAAGGCATCCTCCGGTATGCGAATATTCCATATGGACATGTAAAAGCAGTCTTCTCCTGATCCTCTGGTGCCACAGCTATCTGATTATACCCTGAATAACCATCCAAGAAACAATAGAAAGCATGTCCTGCCAACCTCTCTAGCATCTGATCCAAGAAAGGAAGTGGAAAATGATCCTTCCTGGTTGCCTTATTCAGCCTCCGGTAGTCAATGCACATTCTCCAACCAGTGATTGTCCTTGTGGGAATCAACTCATTATTCTCATTTTTCACCACAGTCATCCCCCCTTTCTTGGGCACTGTCTGCACAGGACTCACCCAAGCACTGTCTGAAATAGGGTAAATCATCCCAGCATCAAGCAACTTCACCACCTCCTTCCTCACTACTTCCTTCATAGTGGGGTTAAGTCTCCTCTGTGGTTGCCTTACTGGTTTGACCTCTTCTTCCATCAATATTTTGTGGGTGCAAAAGGAAGGATTAATACCCTTAAGATATGAAAACTGCCATCCAATAGCCATTTTATTCTTCTTGAGTACCTTAATCAACTTCCTTTCTTCCTCATCAGACAACATTGCATTAATGATTGCTGGATATGTTTGATCATCCCCAAGGAACACATACTTCAAATGTGAAGGTAATTCTTTAAGTTCTACCTTAGGTGCTCCTTTTGGAATGTCATCAATCTTCTTCTCAAGCTCTTCCACTTCTGGCTCTTCTTGGTAATCTTCTGTACCTGTCTCTTCTTCTGATCTTTCTTCCTCAACTGGGAATTCTTCTTCTTTATTCACTTCTTCCACAACCTCCTGTATCACATCCAATCTAAAACAATCCCACACATCAACAGGGTGCTTGATAGTTTCAAATACATCAATTGTAACTGTTTCCTCATCCACCCTTAGTAACAACTTTCATTGTTCAACATCTATCAAAGATCTTGCAGTTGCTAAAAAGGGTCTTCCTAACAATAGAGGACTTTCTGTGTCCTCTTCCTCCATGTCAAGAATCACAAAATCCACTGGAAAAATAAACTTGTCTACCTTGACCAAGACATCTTCAACCACACCTTCAGGCCTCTTGATAGATCTATCTGCAAGATGCAGAATAAGATTGGTCTCCTTCAAAGTGTTGATTCCCAAAGCTCTACATACTGTCAACGGCATCAAGTTTATACTGGCTCCCAAATCGCACAATGCCTTTCCCACCTCCACATCTCCTATAGCAATAGAGATACTGAAGCTTCCAGGATCTTTCATTTTTGTTGGAAGCTTTTTCTAGATTAGGGCACTACACTCTGCTGTTAGGGCCACTGTCTCACCATCAGTTAATTTCCTCTTCTTAGTAAGAAGATCCTTCATGAACTTTGCATAGTGAGGCATATTTTCTAGTGCTTCAGAAAATGGTATGTTAATTTGTAAATTTTTTAAGATATCCAGAAATCTTGCATAGTGCTGTTTCTGAATCTCTTGCTTCAACCATCGAAGGTAGAGAACTTTAGCATAGGGAGATAAAATAACTGGCTGTCCTTTCTTGTCAGCAATCTTCTTCTTTTCCCACTTCATCATCTTTTGTGGGGAAGCATTTTTACCAACTTCTACCTCTCCTTTATTCTTATCGTCCTTCCCTTCCTCTTCTTTCCCAATTCTAACTATAATATCTCTAACAACTACTTCCTTCTGACTTTTCTCATTTCTCATCTTCTCTACTTCATCATCAGTGACTACATCTTCAACCACAACCTCTTCTTCATTCTTTTTATTTTCCACATTCTTTTTCACTGGTTGAAGTACCAACCCACTTCTTGTCATAATTGCTTTACAGTGCTCCTTAGGATTCACTAATGTATCACCTGGAAATTTCCCCTGTGGTCTCTCTGATATCTGTCTTGATAATTGACCAATCTGGGTCTCCAAATTTCTGATTGATGCTTCCTGATTTCTGAAAGAAGTTCTGGTCTCCTGCATGAATGCAGTTGTCTCTTCCCTGAATGAATTAGACCCCTGGATATAATCCTGAGTTATCTTAGATAACTGAGCAAACGCTTTCTCCCATGCAGCAGGATCACTTGACTGCTCCTTCATATGTGGTGGTGGAGGATGTAATGGTGGGTTCAATTGATGGTTGGAACTATAGCTGAATCCTGGGTGTTGATTCTTGTTTTTCCATGGTGGCACATAAACATTCCTTCCCTGATTGTTGTAGTTCCTTTGATTATTCTGATCATACCACACTCCATTCACCTCTGCTTGTTCTGGTGATCCCCTATAATCACACTCCTCTGTCACATGGCCTTTGCCATAGATAGCACATACACTTTTGGTTTCCACAGAAGCTACCTTTTGTGAAGAGAGTTGCTTAATAAGGGTATCTAATTGTTGCTGCTGTTGTCTCTGTGTCTGCATCAGTTGATCATTCCTTGCCAACAGAGCATCATACCCATCCAACCTGATGATTCCTGTCCTTCTGTCAGCCACTGGGGCATTATCAAATTCCTGAGATGCCAATGACTCAAAGATATCCAAGGCTTCTTGAGGAGTCTTGGTAGTCAATGATCCACCAGCAGTGGCATGCACCAAGGTTCTAGTGTTAGTGGTCATTCCTTGCAGGAAGATTGCTGCTTGTTGCCATGCCTCAATTCCATGTTGTGGACATTTCCTCAACAAAGTCTTGAATCTCTCCCAAGCCTCATAAATGGATTCTGACTTTTTCTGCTTAAAGCTTGTAATCTCATCCTTCAACTTGGCCCTCTTGGATGCTGAGAAAAACCTCTGCAAGAACTTGGTTTGCAGATCATCCCAAGTTGTTATACTTCCTTGTGGCAATGATTGCAGCCATCTCCTTGCATCATCCGTCAGTGAATGAGTGAATAGTCTCAACAGAATTGCATCTCTTGTGACACCATTTATCTTCACAGTATCACTCAACAATAGAAAATTCTCTATGTGCAAGTAAGGGTCCTCTGCACTGGTTCCAGCAAACTGATCCTTCTGCACCAAATGTATCAAAGCAGGCTTCAATTCAAAGTTGTTGGGCTCCACTGTTGGGCGCACAACACTCCTAATTGGAGGAATCATTGCAGGAGTCATGTACTCTCCCAGTGTCCTCTGTGGTGGTGGTGGTCTGTGATTCTCTGCCATTATCTCTTCCTGACTAGATTCACCAATTTCTTGCAACTGCCACCTTTGCCTGGCTGCCCTTTTGTGCTTCCTCAATGTCCTTTCTAATTCTGGATCATACAACAACAAATTCGGATCAAGTGTACCTCGCATATACCAGAATCAAAATTGACCAAAAACTTAACATAAACTAAAATACTGAAAATAAAAGGATTCAATCTCAGAATTCTATGGTATGAATTAGTGTTGAAAAACAAATTCCCCGGCAACGGCGCCAAAAACTTGTTGGACGTTTAGCAAGTGCACTAGTCG
This sequence comes from Gastrolobium bilobum, assembly GCF_033153095.1. NCBI lineage: Eukaryota > Viridiplantae > Streptophyta > Magnoliopsida > Fabales > Fabaceae > Gastrolobium > Gastrolobium bilobum. The sequence continues at coordinate 138,341 of NW_026896003.1, forward strand.
TACAAGTAATAAAATGATGAGTAAAGATCGTTCCCACGAGGAATTGTATTCAAGCACCAATAAACCATAAAAAACTAATTTGAATCAGATAAGAGTTTGTAAAAATCATGAATAATTTGTCACCAAAAAATTGATTGTAAGTAATTTGACACAAAGTAAATATGGATTAAGAATTAATAAAACAACAAGTAGTCAGAAAACAACTTTCCTCCATAATAACCCATGTAAAAACTGATCATATGATGAATTCCTTTCCATGTGATGTTAATCAACCTTTTACTTATCATCAAGATGTAATCCCTTACTACCCTGATAGATACATTAATCAGAAACCCCAATCCCTTGGTGATCTCTTTCTTAATACATGCATGAAATACTAAAGTCTTAAGATTACATTAGAACTCTAGCATCAATCCCTTGAGTACTAGAATTCTGATGTTGAGATTATCAGATACAGAAGTCATATAAACATCCCTGTTCTATACTACTTCCTTGATAGAAATAATTAAATCAGAAAATCTCAAATCAACACATGAAAAATACTTCATCATATTAATCAGATCAACATAATATTATCATGGAGTTCTATTGCATTCAGACTACAAAGACTCTACTCAGACATGACTAAGGAATAGATAAGAGAAGAAGAATCAAACTTAATTTCCATGTTGAAAGTCTTCAATCTCCAAACTATTACAAAGAAATCCTAATACAACAACTAAAACACTAAGAGAATTTAGAGAGAAGTCAGACTAAAGTTTAAGAGAGAGAGAGAAAATATCAGATCTCTCAGATCCATATTTTCTTCTAAGTGTCAAGGCTTTGCCTTTTATAGTGTTACAATTAAAAACAGAAAACTGATGTGGGCGCTAAAACGTCCATAAGTGACCGTTTTAGCGTCCTTGCTTTACGTATGCTCAACTGCTTTTAACTGACTCCAACGCTAAAACGTTAAGGAATGACCGTTTTAGCGTCCAAACTTGGTGAATGCTCAACTGACTTTAACTGACTCCAACGCTAAAACTCTTGATTTGGACGTTTTAGCGGTGGAGACCAGAGTCCTTTTTCCACTTCAGGGCGCTAAAACGCTTATTGCAAGCCGTTTTAGCGCCCAAGACCAGCAATTTTCCATCTTCTAAGTGCAGTAGTGCGCTAAAACGCTCTGTGTGGGCGTTTTAGCGCTCATCACCAGCAAGTTTTGGCCTCTTCCTGTAGCAGGGCGCTAAAACACTCAGTATGGACGTTTTAGCGCTCAACACTTAGGCAATTTTTCTCCTCTTGAGCTCCAGAATCTTCTTCCTTCTCCAGTTGTCTTTCAAGCTTGCTTTTCCTACAAGAATCATACAAATTTCCAATAAATCTCTTGAACTTGTAATTGAGGTCATCTTAGGACATTAACCTTGTTTTTTTCATCATTTAATCACACAATTTGATCCTAATTCCTACTAAAAACCATGATGAACTAAGGGTTCATCAGGCCTCATATTGTAGAATTAAGGATTGAAGTGCCTGTTGCTTCTTCCTTTCATCATCACGGACATATCGGTTGGGATCCGAATACCTTCCTGCAACGAAGCGTTGAATGACAGTGTCTGTACTGGGATAGCCACAAGCATGAAGGTTGCCATTCTTCTCAGAGTTGATGATCAATGCTATTTCTGCCTCGCATAGAATGGATAATTCAGTGACTTTGTTGAAAAGCCCTACTTCATGTTTGGGGAAAGTCATTCTTTCCTTGATCTTTTGTTCCACTTTCTTGATTTCAAATTTTCTCTTGCGTGTGTTTGGCTTTGTTGCCATGTTTGTGTTTGCTTGATAAAGATAGACTCACTGTGATTTAAGAAAAGAGAAGAGAAAGGAGAGTTGATTATAATGAGAGAGACTGTTTCTATATATAACCCTTTGATTACCTATTCACTCAATATCTTTACATATCTAACACATATCTTGCGTATCAATAGCTGTATTCACACAACTCACAAGAGTACGCTTAAATATATTTCCTTTTTTAATTAGTTATCGCTATTAATACATATAACTGCCTATCTGAAAGTTATACAACTTCCTTTTTTTATGTCCGTTACTTCGATTTCCGAATTGATCCCAAAAATCATTCATTACTTTATTTTATTATTATTATTACTAGCTACCAGAATACCATATTTTATAATTACTTCCTATTAATATATAACCCGTTTTGATTTTACAACATCAAATTACTTTTCGAGTGAAAAGTTGATGGACATACAATTGACTGGTTTCATCATTGTTGATATTGATTATAATGACAATAATAGAAAGTTGATTGGCTCCATTAATATTAAAATTTTAAATTTAATTTATTAGCACTACTTTTTATTAGAAATAAAGATAAATCAATTAGTTGACTAGAGTAAAGCAGCGACTTTCCTTTAATTTGTACAAATTTTTTATAAGTAATTTAAAACGGAAACAAGAGATTCTACTCAATGTAATCAAAATCGAGATATTACTTGACATGTAAATCATGGAATTGAAGATATGGATCCTAATATCTCATTTAAAATACAAAGTTATACTCAAACATATAAATATATAATAATAATAATAATAATAATAATAATAATAATAATAACAACGTAACTCAATTTTTAGATCTATCATAATTTTATAATAGTATTATTATTTAAAATCCACATATTACAAACAGTGTTGTGAAACCCGAGTCGACTCAAAATCTGGCAAACCGATCATCGGACCGGTTCGGATCAAGCATTGTGTAAGAACCCGCACCGCTAAATTAGGAATTAAAAAATTTAATTGTGATTTAAGAAATAATTCCATAATTGACTTTGAATAAATATGGAAAGAGCATAATAATTATATTAAGTCACTTTTCAGAAAGAAAGTGAAAACACTGGGTATTTCACGGTATAAATGAATAACGGCGAAATAATCCAAAAAATAGAAATAAAAATATGAATATTCCTAGAAAAATATCTAGGTTAAGAATATCAAGTTTGGGGTAAAAATAATAAACAATGATGTCAGAACTAACACCGACTATTTCGCTGTATAAAACGCGTACCAGTGAAGCTTGTCTACGAAGGCAGGGGTTACACTATTGATTTGTTTATCTTGCCCCTGGCCTCTGTTAATCTGATTTTGGGTATGGATTGGTTGTCTCAAAACTGCGCAATGATTGATTGCCGCGGAAAGATGTTGATATTATCTCATGAGAAGCCCGCTGTTTGTCCGTCTCCTTATCTGTCTGTCTGTCAAGATGTTAAGTCCTTAAAGGTTGGTGATCTTGGTTATGTGTTCTTGGGTGGAATTGTTGGTGATAAGGAAGAAGAAATTTCAAATATTCCGGTGGTTAATGAATTTGCTGATGTATTTTCTGATGAGATACCAGAGTTTCCACCTGAGAGGGAGATTGAATTCTCCATTGACTTGTTGCTTGGTATGGGGCCTATCTCTTTGGCTACATACCGGATATAGCCACTGGAGCTGGCTGAGTTGAGGAAGCATATTGAAGAGCTATCTGCAAAGAACTTTATCAGTCCGAGTGTGTCTCCATGGGGAGCACCAGTAATATTTATAAAAAAGAAGGATGGTAGCATGGGATTGTGTATTGACTATCGGCAATTGAATAAGGTTACGATTAAGAACAGGTACCCTTTACCCCATATTGATGATCTTCTGGACCATTTGAGGGGTGCTTGTGTGTTTTCGAAGATTGATCTCCGGTCCGGATACCACCAGATCCGGATTAAGCCGGAGGATGTGTCTAAAACGGCGTTCCGATCCAGATACGAACATTTTGAATATCAGGTGATTCCTTTTAGGCTTACTAATGCCCCGACGGTGTTCATGGATTATATGAATCGCATCTTTAAACCATATCTGGATCAGTTTGTTCCTTCGGGCTCTGTATTGATTCCACTCCTGCTCCATCAATTCCATTCTTCCAAGGTAGGTGGCCATGCTGGAATCCGTCGAACACTCATCCGGATTAGTGCCTCTTTCACCTGGAAAAACATTAAAAAAGACATTCAGGAGGACATACAGTAGTGTGAAGTATGTCAAAAGGCTAAATCTTAGAACCATTCACAGATATTCTCGTGGTGGTGGACAGACTTACTAAAGGAGCTCATTTCGTGGCCTTACCATCAAAATATTCAGCAGCGAAGGTAGCTCAGGTATTTTGGGACACGGTAGGGAAGCTACACGGACCCCCAAGATCCATAGTTTCAGATCGTGACCCCATATTCACTAGTGAATTCTGGAAGACTCTTTTCAAGTTACAGGGCTGCGCCTCACTTTTCCTCTGCATACCACCCTCAATCTGACGGCCAGACAGAGAGAGTGAACTAGAGTCTCGAACAATACCTCTGTTGCTTCGTGCGTGACAACCAGTCAACATGGCATCATTTCCTCAGTTGGGCAGAGTTCCACTATAACACTGAATATAATCGATCCACGCAAACCACCCCATTTCAGGCCACGTATGGACGTTCTCCACCTTGCCTTTTAGCTTACACCTTGGGATCCACTTCCCTTGAAGCGGTGGACACAGATCTCCATCAGCGCACGCTGGCCCTAGCATCATTGAAACAGAACTTAAAAAAGGCACAAGCTTTAATGAAGGCATAGGCGGACCGCAAACGTAAAGACCATACCTTTCAAACCGGAGATCAAGTACTCTTGCGACTTCAACCATATCGTCCGTTGACTATACACCGACGATCGTCACACAAACTTAGTCTATGATTTTATGGTCCTTTTGAAGTTCCGGAGCGAATCGGAAAGGTAGCATATCGTCTGAAACTACCTGAAGGGTCAAGAGTCCACCCAGTCTTCCATGTATTGCTCTTGAGGCCTTTCATCTCTAATGGGTACCACAAGGTCCACCCTGTAATCGCGGACCTCCAAAGCACTCCACAGATGCATGTTTCAGCAGCTGTTGTAGCTCAGCGTGTTATCTGGAGACAGGACCGTGAGATACCCCAAGTACTCGTACAATGGCAAGGATTGCCACCGGAGGAGTCTACCTGGGAAGACGACAAGATGGTGTTTGGGAAAGGAGTTTCAAAGATTCAACCTTTACCGTTTCCTTTGAACGACGAGAGTAAAGAAGGTGTAGAGGAAACGGCGGCTAAAGGAAATGTGCTGGGACATCCAACTGACTTGGGTTTAGAGTACAACATTAATTTAGCCGCAGAGCCAGCCAATCAAATCGTGGCAGTTGAGGGACCACGTGCCTCTTCCATAACAAACACTCCAGAATCTTCCCACTGACAGTTTATCTGGGCCAGTGGACGAAGCTATTGGTCCAAGACATCTCGAGGACGAGATTGATTTCGTAGGGGGAAGGGATGTTGTGAACCAATCTATTGGGTCGAGGATAGCTAGGCCCAATCGAGTTAAGAAGCAGCCCAGTTATTTGAAGGATTATTTCCAATAAGTGAATTGGCCCATATGATTAATAGAAGTTGTTGTAATTAGTAATGGAAGGGAAAATAGAAAAGATTGTAACAGAATTGGTTATATAGTCCAAGGAGGGGCGTGAAGAATAGACAGAAAATTGTTGGACAATCTCTCTCTTTTTCTCTCTCTCTCATCATTTTTCTTCTTCTCTCTGACGTTTATCTCCTTCTTTCTCAGATCTAAGTCCTTACAGAAACTCTATGATTCACCAATACACTAATAAAGATTGCATTAAAAGAACCCAACATTGCGATGAAATTATAAATTTATAGCCAAAAATCTAAAAGACTAAAATGCAACGGCAATCTCTCACTGCATACAACACTAAAGAAGGAGTAACCTGGACTCTGTAAAATGAGAGATTTCAACTTGAGCGTATGGAATTATCAGAGTCAGTAATTTGAGAGAAATGTTTGGGAGATGATAAAATCGAGAATGCTAAAAGAGAGGGTTAGGGTTTGTACCCGATTCCAATATATTTGACGATAGCTTTTTAAGAATAAAGGGATCGGGTTTAATGTGTTTTCAACAATTCACCGGGGGCGGTTTCTCAAATCCTAAATTTGGCATAATGAACATTCTACCAAAACCTTCAATATCATTATCAAACGATTCCAAGCCAACAAACACCCAATGCAGAAAAGACAAAAACTTTGGAACGAACCTGTGGTGGTGTGGTTCAGAAGAAGCCAAGAAGGACCAAGAAGAGAGAGAGATACACGAAAAAGGGCGTGAACAGAAGCAAGAGGGGCAATACTATATTTGCTCTGAAAGAGGTGCTATGAGAAGACACCCCCACATAGCTGCAATCCCACCCATAAGCACCTTTTTCTCTATACTTTCCCAAAACCGTATCCGAACGTTGTTTTCTATGGTGGAGTTAATCTCGTTGATCTCTAACTATGAGTGTGAAATTTGATTAAATTGTTTTTTATTTTTAAAATCTACCTCGATAACACTTTGGTTTTATCTGTCTTTGTCGTGTTGCTTTTATCTTGAATATTTCGTTAGAAAGATCAATTGTAACATCCCGCCTAATTAGGAACCTAGTTAAATTACAATTAGGAATGGGGTAGAGTATTTGCCTTCGGATTGTATAAATGTTTGCTTTAGAGCCATGAAAGGTGCATACCTATTTAGGGCATGTGAAGTTCTAGTTATAAGTATAGGAATAATTTAATTATTACTTAAGAAAGCATGTGTGGCAATCCGAATTATATGTAATCTCGTTTTGATTTCTTTGGTTACTAGGATGGAATTACTAGGGAGTTAGGAAAAATTTATTTGAATTATGATAAGTGAGCATTTATTTGAAATAGGTGAAATCATAGTTGGAAGATGTGGAAATAAATTAATAAGAAACATATTGATAGATTAAAAATATTTGAAAGGACTTGGAGAATTTTTAATTAATAAGTTAGATTATAAGTTAGTAGACTAATGGACTAGGATATTTTTTTTGGACTCAAGCCATGAGTGGGCCGAAGCCTTAGGGCTTAGGGAATGAATCGGATTCAGCCCAACCATGTATTTCTCCTTATCTCATCTTAAGAAATTCCAACAAGGTAGCTTTCTATTGATTAGTGATCCCCACATGGCTAAGACCTCATCATCCATTCTCACCTTCTCTCCACTTGTGCGCCTAGGATAGACAAAAAGAAAAACAAATTCTGAATAAGTTATCTCTAAAGTAACCAAGTCAGCCAATCCTTCCTCTCATGCGCTTGGAAGAATAAAAAAAGCAAACTGATTGCTTGTGTTGGTAGCTTAAGTATTCAGTTTTTCCTATATGCACCCAATGAACCAAAAGAGGTCAGCTTGCATGCCCTTTGATTGGGCAAAGATGCCACACACCCCTCACCTTTTGTGCACCCTTACTGAGAAAGAACCTAGGCTGTTTTCTGATTTAGTTTGCTTTCAAATCAGCTCCATAAACCTCCTATCCTTTCATTCCTCATGCGCCAATGTGTAGAAGAAGAACTAGTTTTTATCTCATGAAAACTCAGCCACACCACTTCCTTTTTTTTACACCCAAAACCGTGACCCTCTTCCAAGAACTCCATCACCTTAGTTGCTAAAGTAACATTACCCCTTTCTCTTCTCCTACCCCAAAACCGAGAGCTCCATGAGCAAGAAACAAAGATAGTGGAGCGTTTTCTTCTCATCTCCTTTGTTGGCCGAAGAGTTACTTCCAAGGAAGTGAGTTGTTACTCTTCTCTTATCATTTTCTATCCTAAGTTTAGTCCTCATAGGATTCTGTTTTGTTGCATGCGCAAGGTTTTGTGTTGGGAAGTCTCTACCTCCATTGTACATTGCTAGGCTTGTACGTTTGTAAACCTTGGAGGGAGGAAGCTCACTGTTTTCGAGTTGAGCTCTTGGGAGTGGACAAAGAAACCGTAAGTAATCTTCTCTCACTTTGTGTTTTTGTTGTACGGTCCTAGAGGATGTTTAGGAGAGTTGACTATCCTTTTGTTTATTAAGAACCTTGACCGTTTAATGCATGCGCCACTCCTAGCAAGTTGTGATTATAAAATTATCTCTGTAACCGTTAGGTGATGCCCTAGAAATAGATTCAATTAATAAAAAAAAATTGTATGTGCTTTATGTTATGGGCAGAATGTTGAAGGCTTTTATTGTCTCTTTTGTGCTTTAGGAATATTATGTAAATAAAGCTCTTAGGCTCCTATTGAAGGGTAGTAGCCATCCCTCATGTTTAGAGTTCACCGTTAATGTTGGGAAATTTGAGAAAGCATGCTGTTTGTAGCGCACTCGGGGAGCTAGAATGAAACTTTGATTAAAAATCCTTAATTGTGTTTTAAAGCTAAAACCGATTCTGTTTTGAGTAAGACCTTGGGTTTTATTCATGTTTAATCATTGGTGAAAATTAAATTGAAGGCAGAATGCTATTAGGAAAGAAACCTTGATAGGAACCAATTGGATGTTTGTGCTATTTAAAGTTTATAAACTCAGGTGTAATCAGGAACTTTAAACCGAATTGGAACCTGAAATTTTGTATGAAAAGAACCATAAAAACCGAATTGGTATATGTTGGGAACTTAGGATTTTATTATGATAATATGTTATTAAATAATGGGAAGGCAGAAATTGGTGATGCACAAGAAGCATGGTAAATCGAATGAAATACAAGAATAAAGAGGCATGCGAATTTCGTATAAATAGTATGTAACATGAATGAAGTTCTGATTTATTGTACCATTGATTAGGTGCGCATAATTATTAAAGTGTGGGCTGGTTTTGGTGTCGCTGATTAACATTTGGACACGCGAGGTATGTGTAGGCGGTATTACCTTCTGTGACTATTGGCTAGTGTATGGAATTGTGATGTGTTGCTCACATTTGTTCTATGTATGTTACGATGATTATCAGCCAATGCTAAGAATATGAAAGGATGATATGAAATATGCATGCATTTTACATCATAATACATTTTTCTGTTGGGTGCGATTGCATAACATGGCATGTATACTTGATTCATGACATCTTGTATATATATATATTTGTATTGAAGACATGTGACTGAGCATGCATCATATAGGCATGCCTGGTACCAGGAGAGGGGACACTTGGCTTCAGTCCGCATAGGTTCCACAGTGGGATTCACCTTCATGGGAGCCATTAGGAATACCCACTGTGATGCTACGCGCACGACGGTGCTATGAGCGTAAAGGAAAAATGGCGTTATATACGCGTTATGATATATGATGAAAAGGATTAAATGTTTGAAGTGACTATTTATGATTTTGTGCCTAGTTAATATTGTTGCATTATGGTTTTGTTGCCACACTACTGGGATTTTCTCTCACCCCTTTGGGGCTGCTATTTTTACAAAATGGCAGGAGGACGTAAAAGCTTTTGAGGACTTGGATATTTGCTGTTGGCTTCTACTGTTTGGGCATGCTGCTATTGATGTGATATTTTATGGATGACTGTATGAAATTGAGAAGCTTTTATTACTGTGAACTATGATTTTATTATTGCACTACGATTTTATGACCAACAAGTATTTCGGAAACAGATGTTGAAACTTTTGCGAAAAGGATTTTGACATGTTGTCTAAATGCTGAGTTTTGAAGAGTCTTTGCGAGCACTTTGTAGGTTGTCGTACTGGGGCTACGGACCTCTGATTTTCTTATAATTTATATACAGGCGTAGCCCCAGGTGTCTAGTGTCATTATATTTAAACCTTGCAAAGAAATTCTGAAAGCTCGATTTATTATGAATTTTACCAGCCAGGACATTTGTGATATTTCCACTATTTTCTCTCTTATTTTGCGAGTTATGTTTCGAGGGGCAAACAAACTCCAAATCACTATTATTTTATATGAACGTGAAGCCCCAGATGTCTAGTTTCCAGATTACAAAGAATATATTTTTCAATCGTTGAACTGGATTGTATACGAATTTTTAAAGACAGCAAGGTCTATCAGGAAATTTATATTTTTAATAAGTTTAAGAAATTTTGTGTACTCTGATTTTTGTAATTAACCAAATCCCCTCTTTAGTTTTAATTGGCAAGGTAAAAGCGAATTTTTTTCAGTCTCTAAAATACTATTAAAGAACTCTAATTCCGCTTAGCAAACAACTCTCTTGGAGGCCTACAAGAGAGGGTGTTACACTAATTGGTATCAGAGCAGTTTTGATTCAAGGTGTCTGTATTTGATGAAATGTTTGTTGTTTGTACTTGGTGATTGCATTGTTATTGTTTGAAATTCTTGATTAATTGTATATGTTCGTTGCATTGTTTGGACTTAGCTGTGAATGAGTTACTGGTTAAAATTGTCTTATGTTTGGAGGTGTGAAGCTACTGGTAGTACCCGGTACTAAGCATGGCTGTGCCCATTCACTTGCTAGGTGGTGAGCCTGATCAACTCACTATCGCGCAAGTTGTGTGTGCACAATCATGGTTATCACGGGGTACACTTGTGCCTGAGCACTATGTTTGAAATAGTGAAGTGCTAATTGAATTAATAATTCTATTTTCTATGAATTATAAGCAAGGTTTCATTTATATAGATATGCTAGATGTGAATATTTTGTGATATTCCATGTTGTGGATGATAATAAATTTTTTTTAAATCAGGATTGCTGTTACATAATTGTTTTTCTGATTTATGACTTTTCTTGGATGTTGTGATTGGAGCGTATAGCTGGGTAATAGAAACTGTTAGTCTTTTCGCTAATCCTGTTGGGTTTTAAAACTGAGTAAGGGTAACAGTGGTGTAATCATGACGATAATGTAGTTAGTTAGCTTTACGAAGGACTTGTTATTAGATCTGAAAACTGTACGAAGACAAACTTATGTAGGAATAGGACACTTATTTAAGTAGATCCAGTTAAAGCCCTTATAACGTAGAACTTGGAACTAATCAAGACTTAGACATGTGGGTCTGATGTCATTACAAATCTTCGAATGGTGAATTGGCACTAGACATCATTCTTGAGAAAGAAGCTGTTAAACAAAGGGGTGAAGTGTAGAGTAAGATATTTTATCCCTGTCCATGTGTTCTTCTTGTGACTGATACTTGTCCTTTTACTTCGTACATATTGGATTGCTTGGTGTGATTTTGACCACTTTTGACTTGCACGTAGATTTATTGTCTCTGATCATAACAATAGATTTGAGGTGCTGATGATTGAAATTTACCAGTTTAGATTTTTAACATTTCAGTGGAACTGAATGCATAATTAAAGAAAGGTTATCTGAACTGAAATTAAAATATAGTGAACTGAATAGGTAAATTGTAATTACATGGAACTACACTTTATTTGGCTTGTTTTATTATGTTGATTGAATGACACTTTGCTAAAGCTAATATTCGAGTAAACAACAGAAGGTTCAAATTGGCTACTAAAATTTTGTTAAACCGTGCATGGGCATGGATCATCTGCATTAATGACACCATTGGATTGAACAAAGATAATGGGATTCGACTACTTATTGGTTTTGACTGTTATGCTTTCGTACATGTCAGTTTTATTAAATGGTGGGTTCGGAAATTTGATGTCTGCTGGTACATAGGATTTTAAGTTGGCTTATTTTTATGAACACTATAATATTAACCTGGTCAAATCAGTCCGCTGCATCTAAGGAATACCTACATTTAAATTATTTAACACTAGTCGCATGTAAACTTTTAGTTGCATGATTCGGTTTTCCTACCGGATGAATTACAATTGAACTTGTGGAACATTGCATCATGCTTGGTCCTTGATTTAATTTGTCATATGTATGTGCTGTTGAATTAGCGCTTGAATCACACTGGGTTTTCCTTGAATAGCTAAAATGGATTGAAAGAAAACTTAGTTTAATTAAGTACTTTGCACTTGATGTATGAGTTGTTCGACTTTCTTGATTAATACCCTTTTATTCATGCCATGACCTGAATTGATGTAGAGTTACTTATGATGTTCTCATTATGTTTCGTCATGAATGTCAACCCTTAAATTGCACTTATCCATTATATGATTTGATTGAACTATAAACGGGAAAACAATGGGTTTATAATTTTCTTATTTAGGTTAAATGTTGGAATAAACCACTACCTTGACTTACTTGCACGTGTGTCCAAGTGTTAGATAAGGGTTAATATGAATTTTCCTTACTTTCTGTTCATGTTTGATGGGAACTGTCAATTATTAATTATTTTGAGATGCCGCTAGAGCTAGTACCAAGTAGAACTTTTCTGTTATGTTTGCACAACTCGTTGGACATTTAATATGAAAACTAAGTGAGTGATGTAAGATTTAAATTTGACGTGAGCACTCTGACTTTGGTTAATTGTTGTTGAATCGAAACCCTATTCAACCTGTGAATTAAATATGCTGCTGTAAACCTTATGTTTAGAAGTTTGATATTCATTTTGGAATTGTTTAAATACATCATGAAGTATTATCATTATTTTTGAAAGGTTCTCACCGGATAGATATATTGTTGTTTGAATAGATGTGGTTAGTAATATGTTTGAGGAACTTTAAATTCGATGTTTTTTTTTTATACATGAGATCTTGTGTCGTGCCTTTGGTTTGTCACTTTAGATATAAATTCATTGCTACTTGGACTTGGGTATGATTATGGGAAACCTGGATTGGTGAAAGCTTGGTCTGTTTTGGGGGGTTGTGTTTGATAGCTGTTTCAAGAAGGTAATATGTGTCAATGATTGGAAAGTTCATATCATGGTCAATGGATCCTCTGATCAGTGAAGTCAATTACATCTGAGGTACCTAGGATAGCGGAAAGCTCGAGGAAGTTTTCCTCATAAGGGTGTTTTGATGAACTGTATTAGAGGTACCACTCGCCATGATATGAATGAAAAGTAGAAGAGAAGTTTTGTGATTCTTAGGAAATTTCTCTCACTGAAAGGTTGGAGTGTAATGGGTACTGTTTTACTGCTTGACCTCCTGAAGGTTTATAGGTATAGAATTCTATCTATGATACTATTGAGTAAAGTAATTAATGTAAAAGTCTAAATATTAGGCGAATGTGGGATGTTTTTAGTGGGTGAACTGAGTTGTTATTATTGATAAGAATCAAGTAGAAGGTGATGACACATCTGAGAAGTTGTAACGTGCATATTACAAAGACGAAACAATTATAGTTGGAAATCCTAGTTAAGTAGCCTTATATTTGCTCAGGTAATAGAAGGTAATATCACTTCATTGTTAAATGTGACTCTACATTTTAAGGAGCTTTTGATTTGGGTCACAAATTGGCTAATTGCATTTTATATAGAGACATTTAAAGTTATGAGTAGTTGAGTAGAAGCAGGGGGTGCCATCAAGGGTGAGCGATGATATAGGGAATTTTGAGAGGCCATCTGCCTATTGTCATGTTCTATTGTGTACGTTAAAATTTTGAATCGAATGAATAAAATCTTTGATCACTTATGCTTGCCTTAGAAATATAAAGAAAAGAAGTATTTTGCAGATGAATTGTTAGTTGTCTATTAATTAGGCATTAAAATCCTGAACTTTATGACAGTAAATTTTTTCTATAGCTGGAATTTCTTGGTTTAGTAAGATGTTTGTCCGTTTGAGTCCATTTGTGTGTTATAGTAATTGTTAATGTCTAAAGAGAACTCAGGAAATTGCTTGTATCAGAGTTAAGCTTAGGAAGATTTTTTTTATTTCCTTTTGTACGAACAAAATTGTATTATACCTATTTTATCGAATAATCCTGTAAAATACCACTTGTTGTTTATGCTCTGAGATGTTGATGGTTTTTACAGCTGACTATATAAATGCAGTGAACCGTATGGCATGGTGTAATGATATTAGACATTAGACTTAGGCAGATTTTGGGATGGCCAGACGAAGTTTGGGGACAAACTTCAAAACAAGTTGGGGAGAGTGTAACATCCCGCCTAATTAGGAACCTATTTAAATTACAATTAGGAATGGGGTAGAGTATTTGCCTTCGGATTGTATAAATGTTTGCTTTAGAGCCATGAAAGGTGCATACCTATTTAGGGCATGTGAAGTTCTAGTTATAAGTATAGGAATAATTTAATTATTACTTAAGAAAGCATGTGTGGCAATCCGAATTATATGTAATCTCGTTTGTGCTTCGATTTCTTTGGTTACTAGGATGGAATTACTAGGGAGTTAGGAAAAATTTATTTGAATTATGATAAGTGAGCATTTATTTGAAATAGGTGAAATCTTAGTTGGAAGATGTGGAAATAAATTAATAAGAAACATATTGATAGATTAAAAATATTTGAAAGGACTTGGAGAATTTTTAATTAATAAGTTAGATTATAAGTTAGTAGACTAATGGACTAGGATATTTTTTGGACTCAAGCCATGAGTGGGCCGAAGCCTTAGGGCTTAGGGAATGAATCGGATTCAGCCCAACCATGTATTTCTCCTTATCTCATCTTAAGAAATTCCAACAAGGTAGCTTTCTATTGATTAGTGATCCCCACATGGCTAAGACCTCATCATCCATTCTCACCTTCTCTCCACTTGTGCGCCTAGGATAGACAAAAAGAAAAACAAATTCTGAATAAGTTATCTCTAAAGTAACCAAGTCAGCCAATCCTTCCTCTCATGCGCTTGGAAGAATAAAAAAAGCAAACTGATTGCTTGTGTTGGTAGCTTAAGTATTCAGTTTTTCCTATATGCACCCAATGAACCAAAAGAGGTCAGCTTGCATGCCCTTTGATTGGGCAAAGATGCCACACACCCCTCACCTTTTGTGCACCCTTACTGAGAAAGAACCTAGGCTGTTTTCTGATTTAGTTTGCTTTCAAATCAGCTCCATAAACCTCCTATCCTTTCATTCCTCATGCGCCAATGTGTAGAAGAAGAACTAGTTTTTATCTCATGAAAACTCAGCCACACCACTTCCTTTTTTTTACACCAAAACCGTGACCCTCTTCCAAGAACTCCATCACCTTAGTTGCTAAAGTAACATTACTCCTTCCTCTTCTCCTACCCCAAAACCGAGAGCTCCATGAGCAAGAAACAAAGATAGTGCAGCGTTTTCTTCTCATCTCCTTTGTTGGCCGAAGAGTTACTTCCAAGGAAGTGAGTTGTTACTCTCCTCTTATCATTTTCTATCCTAAGTTTAGTCCTCATAGGATTCTGTTTTGTTGCATGCGCAAGGTTTTGTGTTGGGAAGTCTCTACCTCCATTGTACATTGCTAGGCTTGTACGTTTGTAAACCTTGGAGGGAGGAAGCTCACTGTTTTCGAGTTGAGCTCTTGGGAGTGGACAAAGAAACCGTAAGTAATCTTCTCTCACTTTGTGTTTTTGCTGTACGGTCCTAGAGGATGTTTAGGAGAGTTGATTATCCTTTTGTTTATTAAGAACCTTGACCGTTTAATGCATGCGCCGCTCCTAGCAAGTTGTGACTAGAAAATTATCTCTGTAACCGTTAGGTGATGCCCTAGAAATAGATTCAATTAATAAAAAAATTGTATGTGCTTTATGTTATGGGCAGAATGTTGAAGGCTTTTATTGTCTCTTTTGTGCTTTAGGAATATTATGTAAATAAAGCTCTTAGGCTCCTATTGAAGGGTAGTAGCCATCCCTCATGTTTAGAGTTCACCGTTAATGTTGGGAAATTTGAGAAAGCATGCTGTTTGTAGCGCACTCGGGGAGCTAGAATGAAACTTTGATTAAAAATCCTTAATTGTGTTTTAAAGCTAAAACCGATTCTGTTTTGAGTAAGACCTTGGGTTTTATTCATGGTTAATCATTGGTGAAAATTAAATTGAAGGCAGAGAATGCTATTAGGAAAGAAACCTTGATAGGAACCAATTGGATGTTTGTGCTATTTAAAGTTTATAAACTTAGGTGTAATCAGGAACTTTAAACCGAATTGGAACCTGAAATTTTGTATGAAAAGAACCATAAAAATCGAATTGGTATATGTTGGGAACTTAGGATTTTATTATGATAATATGTTTGCCACACTACTGGGATTTCTCTCACCCCTTTGGGGCTGCTATTTTTACAAAATGGACGTAAAAGCTTTTGAGGACTTGGATATTTGTTGTTGGCTTCTATTGTTTTGGACATGCTGCTATTGATATGATATTTTATGGATGACTGTATGAAATTGAGAAGCTTTTATTATTGTGAACTATGATTTTATTATTGCATTACGATTTTATGACCAACAAGTATTATGGAAACAGATGTTGAAACGTTTGCGAAAAGGATTTTGACATGTTATCTAAATGCTGAATTTTGAAAAGTCTTTGCGAGCACTTTGTAAGTTGTCGTACTGGGGTTACGGACCTCCGATTTTCTTATAATTTATATGCATGCGTAGCCCCAGTTGTCTAGTTTCATTATATATAAACCCTGCAAAAAATTCTGAAAGCTCGATTTATTATGAATTTTACTAGCCAGGACGTTTGTGAGATTTTCACTGTTTTATCTCTTATTTTGCGAGTTATGTTTCGAGGGGTAAACGAACTCCAAATCACTATTATTTTATATGAACGTGAAGCCCCAGATGTCTAGTTTCCAGATTACAAAGAATATTTTTTTGAATCGTTGAACTGGGTTTTATACGAAATTTTAAAGACAGAAAGGTCTATCAGGAAATTTATATTTTTAGTAAGTTGAAGAAATTTTGCGTACCCTGATTTTTGTAATTAACCAGATCTTCTCTTTACTTTTAATTGGCAATGTAAAAGCGATTCTTTTTCAGTCTCTAAAATACTATGAAAGAACTCTAATTCCGCTTAGCAAACACATCTCTTGGAGGCCTACAAGAGAGGGTGTTACACTAATAATAACAATAATAATAATAATAATAATAATAACAACAACAACAATGTAACTCAATTTTTAGATCTATCATAATTTTATAATAGTATTATTATTTAAAATCCACATATTACAAACAGTGTTGTGAAACCCGGGTCGACTCGAAATCTGGCAAACCGATCATCGGACCGGTTCGGATCAAGCATTGTGTAAGAACCCGCACCGCTAAATTAGGAATTTAAATAATTTAATTGTGAGTTAAGAAATATTTCCATAATTGACTTTGAATAAATATGGAAAGAGCATAATAATTATATTAAGTCACTTTTCAGAAAGAAAGTGAAAACACTGGGTATTTCACGGTATAAATGAATAACGGCGAAATAATCCAAAAAATAGAAATAAAAATATGAATATTCCTAGAAAAATATCTAGGTTAAGAATATCAAAGTTTGGGGTAAAAATAATAAACAATGATGTCAGAACTAACACCGACTATTTCGCTGTATAAAACGCGTACCAGTGAAGCTTGTCTACGAAGGCAGGGGTTACACTATTGATTTGTTTATCTTGCCCCTGGCCTCTGTTAATCTGATTTTGGGTATGGATTGGTTGTCTCAAAACTGCGCAATGATTGATTGCCGCGGAAAGATGTTGATATTATCTCACGAGAAGCCCGCTGTTTGTCCGTCTCCTTATCTGTCTGTCTGTCAAGATGTTAAGTCCTTAAAGGTTGGTGATCTTGGTTATGTGTTCTTGGGTGGAATTGTTGGTGATAAGGAAGAAGAAATTTCAAATATTCCGGTGGTTAATGAATTTGCTGATGTATTTTCTGATGAGATACCAGAGTTTCCACCTGAGAGGGAGATTGAATTCTCCATTGACTTGTTGCTTGGTATGGGGCCTATCTCTTTGGCTACATACCGGATATAGCCACTGGAGCTGGCTGAGTTAAGGAAGCATATTGAAGAGCTATCTGCAAAGAACTTTATCAGTCCGAGTGTGTCTCCATGGGGAGCACCAGTAATATTTATAAAAAAGAAGGATGGTAGCATGGGATTGTGTATTGACTATCGGCAATTGAATAAGGTTACGATTAAGAACAGGTACCCTTTACCCTATATTGATGATCTTCTGGACCATTTGAGGGGTGCTTGTGTGTTTTCGAAGATTGATCTCCGGTCCGGATACCACCAGATCCGGATTAAGCCGGAGGATGTGTCTAAAACGGCGTTCCGATCCAGATACGAACATTTTGAATATCAGGTGATTCCTTTTAGGCTTACTAATGCCCCGACGGTGTTCATGGATTATATGAATCGCATCTTTAAACCATATCTGGATCAGTTTGTTCCTTCGGGCTCTGTATTGATTCCACTCCTGCTCCATCAATTCCATTCTTCCAAGGTAGGTGGCCATGCTGGAATCCGTCGAACACTCATCCGGATTAGTGCCTCTTTCACCTGGAAAAACATTAAAAAAGACATTCAGGAGTACATACAGTAGTGTGAAGTATGTCAAAAGGCTAAATCTTAGAACCATTCACAGATATTCTCGTGGTGGTGGACAGACTTACTAAAGGAGCTCATTTCGTGGCCTTACCATCAAAATATTCAGCAGCGAAGGTAGCTCAGGTATTTTGGGACACGGTAGGGAAGCTACACGGACCCCCAAGATCCATAGTTTCAGATCGTGACCCCATATTCACTAGTGAATTCTGGAAGACTCTTTTCAAGTTACAGGGGACTGCGCCTCACTTTTCCTCTGCATACCACCCTCAATCTGACGGCCAGACAGAGAGAGTGAACTAGAGTCTCGAACAATACCTCTGTTGCTTCGTGCGTGACAACCAGTCAACATGGCATCATTTCCTCAGTTGGGCAGAGTTCCACTATAACACTGAATATAATCGATCCACGCAAACCACCCCATTTCAGGCCACGTATGGACGTTCTCCACCTTGCCTTTTAGCTTACACCTTGGGATCCACTTCCCTTGAAGCGGTGGACACAGATCTCCATCAGCGCACGCTGGCCCTAGCATCATTGAAACAGAACTTAAAAAAGGCACAAGCTTTAATGAAGGCATAGGCGGACCGCAAACGTAAAGACCATACCTTTCAAACCGGAGATCAAGTACTCTTGCGACTTCAACCATATCGTCCGTTGACTATACACCGACGATCGTCACACAAACTTAGTCTATGATTTTATGGACCTTATCGGAAAGGTAGCATATCGTCTGAAACTACCTGAAGGGTCAAGAGTCCACCCAGTCTTCCATGTATTGCTCTTGAGGCCTTTCATCTCTAATGGGTACCACAAGGTCCACCCTGTAATCGCGGACCTCCAAAGCACTCCACAGATGCATGTTTCAGCAGCTGTTGTAGCTCAGCGTGTTATCTGGAGACAGGACCGTGAGATACCCCAAGTACTCGTACAATGGCAAGGATTGCCACCGGAGGAGTCTACCTGGGAAGACGACAAGATGGTGTTTGGGAAAGGAGTTTCAAAGATTCAACCTTTACCGTTTCCTTTGAACGACGAGAGTAAAGAAGGTGTAGAGGAAACGGCGGCTAAAGGAAATGTGCTGGGACATCCAACTGACTTGGGTTTAGAGTACAACATTAATTTAGCCGCAGAGCCAGCCAATCAAATCGTGGCAGTTGAGGGACCACGTGCCTCTTCCATAAGTCAAGGGTCAGTAGCCACCAGCTAGCTCCCATCCACGCAAACACTCCAGAATCTTCCCACTGACAGTTTATCTGGGCCAGTGGACGAAGCTATTGGTCCAAGACATCTCGAGGACGAGATTGATTTCGTAGGGGGAAGGGATGTTGTGAACCAATCTATTGGGTCGAGGATAGCTAGGCCCAATCGAGTTAAGAAGCAGCCCAGTTATTTGAAGGATTATTTCCAATAAGTGAATTGGCCCATATGATTAATAGAAGTTGTTGTAATTAGTAATGGAAGGGAAAATAGAAAAGATTGTAACAGAATTGGTTATATAGTCAAAGGAGGGGCGTGAAGAATAGACAGAAAATTGTTGGACAATCTCTCTCTTTTTCTCTCTCTCTCTCTCTCATCATTTTTCTTCTTCTCTCTGACGTTTATCTCCTTCTTTCTCAGATCTAAGTCCTTACAGAAACTCTATGATTCACCAATACACTAATAAAGATTGCATTAAAAGAACCCAACATTGCGATGAAATTATAAATTTATAGCCAAAAATCTAAAAGACTAAAATGCAACGGCAATCTCTCACTGCATACAACACTAAAGAAGGAGTTACCTGGACTCTGTAAAATGAGAGATTTCAACTTGAGCGTATGGAATTATCAGAGTCAGTAATTTGAGAGAAATGTTTGGGAGATGATAAAATCGAGAAAGCTAAAAGAGAGGGTTAGGGTTTGTACCCGATTCCAATATATTTGACGATAGCTTTTTAAGAATAAAGGGATCGGGTTTAATGTGTTTTCAACAATTCACCGGGGGCGGTTTTTCAAATCCTAAATTTGGCGTAATGAACATTCTACCAAAACCTTCAATATCATTATCAAACGATTCCAAGCCAACAAACACCCAATGCAGAAAAGACAAAAACTTTGGAACGAACCTGTGGTGGTGTGGTTCAGAAGAAGCCAAGAAGGACCAAGAAGAGAGAGAGATACACGAAAAAGGGCGTGAACAGAAGCAAGAGGGGCAATAATATATTTGCTCTGAAAGAGGTGCTATGAGAAGACACCCCCACATAGCTGCAATCCCACCCACAAGCACCTCTTTCTCTATACTTTCCCAAAACCGTATCCGAACGTTGTTTTCTTTGGTGGAGTTAATCTCGTTGATCTCTAACTATGAGTGTGAAATTTGATTAAATTGTTTTTTATTTTTAAAATCTACCTCGATAACACTTTGGTTTTATCTGTCTTTGTCGTGTTGCTTTTATCTTGAATATTTCGTTAGAAAGATAAATGAACAAGAAAAGTTATACTTACAATTTTTTTTTACAACTTCTTACAACCATGTCTTAACACCGTTGATTTACGCCAATCAACGGTTATTAATTATTTATTAATTCATAATAAATGATAACCGTTGATTGGCGTAAATCAAAAGTGTTAAGATATGGTTGTAAGAAATTATAAAAAAAAAAGTTTTAAGTATAACCTTCCTCTCAACGAACATAAAATTTCTAAATCATAAGTAGATATCGAACACGAAAAAAAGAAAGATCAATAATATTGAATTACAGTAAACATCTAGTTAACCATATGCTATTAACAATAACCAAAAAACTGTTTGGAACCATGGAACTAGTACAATCCAGCACGTGACATCCGCATCCACTCAATTCAAGATTTGATATCTGTGAGGGAGGAAACAATTGAAAGTGGCTGTGGTCGCAGTGAATTGAACTTCTTCTCTTGTGCTATAGCAACCAAATTAAGCTTCAAATTTTCCAAAGAAGCCTTGAAGTTCTCAAGATCGCCCAAACTCATCTCCTCAATCGAATTTTCCCACCAAAAGTTAAAGAAGCTATCAGTCATGATTTGTGACATTGCTTGCAGATGCATCTTTCTCTCCTCCAATTGAGCCTCGGAGGCCTCATATTGTAGAATTAAGGATTCAAGTGCCTGTTGCTTCTTCCTTTCATCATCACGGACATATCGGTTGGGATCCGAATACCTTCCTGCAACGAAGCGTTGAATGACAGTGTCTGTACTGGGATAGCCACAAGCATGAAGGTTGCCATTCTTCTCAGAGTTGATGATCAATGCTATTTCTGCCTCGCATAGAATGGATAATTCAGTGACTTTGTTGAAAAGCCCTACTTCATGTTTGGGGAAAGTCATTCTTTCCTTGATCTTTTGTTCCACTTTCTTGATTTCAAATTTTCTCTTGCGTGTGTTTGGCTTTGTTGCCATGTTTGTGTTTGCTTGATAAAGACAGACTCACTGTGATTTAAGAAAAGAGAAGAGAAAGGAGAGTTGATTATAATGAGAGAGACTGTTTCTATATATAACCCTTTGATTACCTATTCACTCAATATCTTTACATATCTAACACATATCTTGCGTATCAATAGCTGTATTCACACAACTCACAAGAGTACGCTTAAATATATTTCCTTTTTTAATTAGTTATCGCTATTAATACATATAACTGCCTATCTGAAAGTTATACAACTTCCTTCCTTTTTTTATGTCCGTTACTTCGATTTCCGAATTGATCCCAAAAATCATTCATTACTTTATTTTATTATTATTATTACTAGCTACCAGAATACCATATTTTATAATTACTTCCTATTAATATAACCCGTTTTGATTTTACAACATCAAATTACTTTTCGAGTGAAAAGTTGATGGACATACAATTGACTGGTTTCATCATTGTTGATATTGATTATAATGACAATAATAGAAAGTTGATTGGCTCCATTAATATTAAAAATTTAAATTTAATTTATTAGCACTACTTTTTATTAGAAATAAAGATAAATCAATTAGTTGACTAGAGTAAAGCAGCGACTTTCCTTTAATTTGTACAAATTTTTTATAAGTAATTTAAAACGGAAACAAGAGATTCTACTCAATGTAATCAAAATCGAGATATTACTTGACATGTAAATCATGGAATTGAAGATATGGATCCTAATATCTCATTTAAAATACAAAGTTATACTCAAATATATATATTAAAAATAATAATAATAATAATAATAATAATAATAATAATAATAATAACAACGTAACTCAATTTTTAGATCTATCATAATTTTATAATAGTATTATTATTTAAAATCCACATATTACAAACAGTGTTGTGAAACCCGGGTCGACTCGAAATCTGGCAAACCGATCATCGGACCGGTTCGGATCAAGCATTGTGTAAGAACCCGCACCGCTAAATTAGGAATTTAAATAATTTAATTGTGAGTTAAGAAATAATTCCATAATTGACTTTGAATAAATATGGAAAGAGCATAATAATTATATTAAGTCACTTTTCAGAAAGAAAGTGAAAACACTGGGTATTTCACGGTATAAATGAATAACGGCGAAATAATCCAAAAAATAGAAATAAAAATATGAATATTCCTAGAAAAATATCTAGGTTAAGAATATCAAGTTTGGGGTAAAAATAATAAACAATGATGTCAGAACTAACACCGACTATTTCGCTGTATAAAACGCGTACCAGTGAAGCTTGTCTACGAAGGCAGGGGTTACACTATTGATTTGTTTATCTTGCCCCTGGCCTCTGTTAATCTGATTTTGGGTATGGATTGGTTGTCTCAAAACTGCGCAATGATTGATTGCCGCGGAAAGATGTTGATATTATCTCATGAGAAGCCCGCTGTTTGTCCGTCTCCTTATCTGTCTGTCTGTCAAGATGTTAAGTCCTTAAAGGTTGGTGATCTTGGTTATGTGTTCTTGGGTGGAATTGTTGGTGATAAGGAAGAAGAAATTTCAAATATTCCGGTGGTTAATGAATTTGCTGATGTATTTTCTGATGAGATACCAGAGTTTCCACCTGAGAGGGAGATTGAATTCTCCATTGACTTGTTGCTTGGTATGGGGCCTATCTCTTTGGCTACATACCGGATATAGCCACTGGAGCTGGCTGAGTTGAGGAAGCATATTGAAGAGCTATCTGCAAAGAACTTTATCAGTCCGAGTGTGTCTCCATGGGGAGCACCAGTAATATTTATAAAAAAGAAGGATGGTAGCATGGGATTGTGTATTGACTATCGGCAATTGAATAAGGTTACGATTAAGAACAGGTACCCTTTACCCCATATTGATGATCTTCTGGACCATTTGAGGGGTGCTTGTGTGTTTTCGAAGATTGATCTCCGGTCCGGATACCACCAGATCCGGATTAAGCCGGAGGATGTGTCTAAAACGGCGTTCCGATCCAGATACGAACATTTTGAATATCAGGTGATTCCTTTTAGGCTTACTAATGCCCCGACGGTGTTCATGGATTATATGAATCGCATCTTTAAACCATATCTGGATCAGTTTGTTCCTTCGGGCTCTGTATTGATTCCACTCCTGCTCCATCAATTCCATTCTTCCAAGGTAGGTGGCCATGCTGGAATCCGTCGAACACTCATCCGGATTAGTGCCTCTTTCACCTGGAAAAACATTAAAAAAGACATTCAGGAGTACATACAGTAGTGTGAAGTATGTCAAAAGGCTAAATCTTAGAACCATTCACAGATATTCTCGTGGTGGTGGACAGACTTACTAAAGGAGCTCATTTCGTGGCCTTACCATCAAAATATTCAGCAGCGAAGGTAGCTCAGGTATTTTGGGACACGGTAGGGAAGCTACACGGACCCCCAAGATCCATAGTTTCAGATCGTGACCCCATATTCACTAGTGAATTCTGGAAGACTCTTTTCAAGTTACAGGGGACTGCGCCTCACTTTTCCTCTGCATACCACCCTCAATCTGACGGCCAGACAGAGAGAGTGAACTAGAGTCTCGAACAATACCTCTGTTGCTTCGTGCGTGACAACCAGTCAACATGGCATCATTTCCTCAGTTGGGCAGAGTTCCACTATAACACTGAATATAATCGATCCACGCAAACCACCCCATTTCAGGCCACGTATGGACGTTCTCCACCTTGCCTTTTAGCTTACACCTTGGGATCCACTTCCCTTGAAGCGGTGGACACAGATCTCTATCAGCTCACGCTGGCCCTAGCATCATTGAAACAGAACTTAAAAAAGGCACAAGCTTTAATGAAGGCATAGGCGGACCGCAAACGTAAAGACCATACCTTTCAAACCGGAGATCAAGTACTCTTGCGACTTCAACCATATCGTCCGTTGACTATACACCGACGATCGTCACACAAACTTAGTCTATGATTTTATGGTCCTTTTGAAGTTCCGGAGCGAATCGGAAAGGTAGCATATCGTCTGAAACTACCTGAAGGGTCAAGAGTCCACCCAGTCTTCCATGTATTGCTCTTGAGGCCTTTCATCTCTAATGGGTACCACAAGGTCCACCCTGTAATCGCGGACCTCCAAAGCACTCCACAGATGCATGTTTCAGCAGCTGTTGTAGCTCAGCGTGTTATCTGGAGACAGGACCGTGAGATACCCCAAGTACTCGTACAATGGCAAGGATTGCCACCGGAGGAGTCTACCTGGGAAGACGACAAGATGGTGTTTGGGAAAGGAGTTTCAAAGATTCAACCTTTACCGTTTCCTTTGAACGACGAGAGTAAAGAAGGTGTAGAGGAAACGGCGGCTAAAGGAAATGTGCTGGGACATCCAACTGACTTGGGTTTAGAGTACAACATTAATTTAGCCGCAGAGCCAGCCAATCAAATCGTGGCAGTTGAGGGACCACGTGCCTCTTCCATAAGTCAAGGGTCAGTAGCCACCAGCTAGCTCCCATCCACGCAAACACTCCAGAATCTTCCCACTGACAGTTTATCTGGGCCAGTGGACGAAGCTATTGGTCCAAGACATCTCGAGGACGAGATTGATTTCGTAGGGGGAAGGGATGTTGTGAACCAATCTATTGGGTCGAGGATAGCTAGGCCCAATCGAGTTAAGAAGCAGCCCAGTTATTTGAAGGATTATTTCCAATAAGTGAATTGGCCCATATGATTAATAGAAGTTGTTGTAATTAGTAATGGAAGGGAAAATAGAAAAGATTGTAACAGAATTGGTTATATAGTCCAAGGAGGGGCGTGAAGAATAAAGGGATCGGGTTTAATGTGTTTTCAACAATTCACCGGGGGCGGTTTTTCAAATCCTAAATTTGGCGTAATGAACATTCTACCAAAACCTTCAATATCATTATCAAACGATTCCAAGCCAACAAACACCCAATGCAGAAAAGACAAAAACTTTGGAACGAACCTGTGGTGGTGTGGTTCAGAGGAAGCCAAGAAGGACCAAGAAGAGAGAGAGATACAAGAAAAAGGGCGTGAACAGAAGCAAGAGGGGCAATAATATATTTGCTCTGAAAGAGGTGCTGTGAGAAGACACCCCCACATAGCTGCAATCCCACCCACAAGCACCTCTTTCTCTATACTTTCCGAAAACCGTATCCGAACATTGTTTTCTTTGGTGGAGTTAATCTCGTTGATCTCTAACTATGAGTGTGAAATTTGATTAAATTGTTTTTTATTTTTAAAATCTACCTCGATAACACTTTGGTTTTATCTTGAATATTTCGTTAGAAAGATAAATGAACAAGAAAAGTTATACTTACAATTTTTTTTTTACAACTTCTTACAACCATGTCTTAACACCATTGATTTACGCCAATCAACGATTATAAATTATTTATTAATTCATAATAAATGATAACCATTGATTGGCGTAAATTAAAAGTGTTAAGATATAGTTGTAAGAAATTATATAAAAAAGAAGTTTTAAGTATAACCTTCCTCTCAACGAACATAAAATTTCTAAATCATAAGTAGATATCGAACACGAAAAAAAGAAAGATCAATAATATTGAATTACAGTAAACATCTAGTTAACCATATGCTATTAACAATAACCAAAAAACTGTTTGGAACCATGGAACTAGTACAATCCAGCACGTGACATCCGCATCCACTCAATTCAAGATTTGATATCTGTGAGGGAGGAAACAATTGAAAGTGGCTGTGGTCGCAGTGAATTGAACTTCTTCTCTTGTGCTATAGCAACCAAATTAAGCTTCAAATTTTCCAAAGAAGCCTTGAAGTTCTCAAGATCGCCCAAACTCATCTCCTCAATCGAATTTTCCCACCAAAAGTTAAAGAAGCTATCAGTCATGATTTGTGACATTGCTTGCAGATGCATCTTTCTCTCCTCCAATTGAGCCTCAGAGTCCTCATATTGTAGAATTAAGGATTCAAGTGCCTGTTGCTTCTTCCTTTCATCATCACGGACATATCGGTTGGGATCCGAATACCTTCCTGCAACGAAGCGTTGAATGACAGTGTCTGTACTGGGATAGCCACAAGCATGAAGGTTGCCATTTGTAAGAACCCGCACCGTTAATTAAGGTATTTAATTAATTAATTATGCAAAAATAGGAAATGATTCCGTAATTGACCCTAATAATTATTAAGAGGCTTTAATAATTATGATAAGTGATTAAGAATGTTGAAAGTCGCTTTTCGGAAGAAAAGTGCAGATACCGGTTCTGCTAGTCGGTATAGATGCGTACCGAAAAAGTATCCCGGAAAATTAAAGTAAGTACATGATAATTACTAGAATAACATGTAGGACTTGTAAAACGAGTTTCAAGTCCAAATAATGAGAACTGGTGCTAGAAACCGGTACTGGCTTTGAAAAGCGCGTACCAGAAAGTTGCTCAGAAAATCATAAGAAAAATATGATAAATCTTAGAAAATTATGTAGTTTCAGAATCCAAAGTTTGGGATTAAAATGATAAGTGTAGCTATTTATGCTAATACTGCGCGTTAAATGCTTAAGTGGCTATATATACACTCATTAAGTGGGCACAAAACCCTAGAACCTCATTCCTACGTGAACACCTTTGGGGGCTGATCAGTTTACACTATTCCATTGCTGACTTGGTGCTTCTTTGGCTTGTCTTCACCATTTCTTCATGAGAAACCACCAAATGATCATCTTTTCTCTTGATTGTTCCTTGTAAACACCTTGTGGTTGTGTTGGGGTTGTGTGAGAGGCTTGGTTTCTGAGTTGGTGGGTTGTTTTGGGGTGCTTTTGGTGCTGACTTTGGAGGTTGGGGTTGTTGAACCATTGTAATGGCATTTTGAGCTCCAAGGAGCTTCCTTTGTGAAGAAAGGGCCAAGCTTTGTTGGCATTTCCGTTTTGTGTTCAAGTCAGAATCTTTGAACCTTGTTGGAGAGCTCCAAGAGCCTTCCTTGTGGCTGAGTTTGAACCTCCATTGGTATACCTTGAACTTTCCTTTGAATTTTCATGAAAATGGCTGGTTTATGTTATAAAATGAGTTAACTTTAATCTTTCAAGCTTAAGGTTGTTAATCTAAGTCTAAAATGTGGTATTGAACTTCTGTTTTGGGTCAAGACCGGACCTTGGGTCATGGGATGGCAATTTGGCTTCGGATTATGCAGAAAAAATCTGCATAATGCTGTTCTGCCCGCGTGGTAATCGATTACTTTTGATTGGTAATCGGTTACCATGTGTGGTAATCGATTACCTTGCTGGTGGTAATCGATTACCATGTGCAGTAATCGATTACCAGTACTTGGTAATCGATTACCACCTGTGAAAATGACCAGAAACCTGTTTTGTGCAAATGTGACAGCAACGACCTAGTTTAGTAAAATTGAGACATCTCGAGCTACAGAGCTCTAAATTGAGTGAGGTTTGGACCTATGTGAAGCTAACACATAGGGCTACAACTCTGTAAATTTTGTAGCCATTGTATCAGTGGTTTGATCGCAGTGTCTATTTTAAGTCGCGTTTTGGTTGCTGGAAATTCCGTTTGCAGCAGTCACCTTGCGTAAATCATAACCGGAGTTATACAACTCCGATTGAGACATAAAGTATATTGTTGGAAATCTCAAGATGTCTAGTTAAACATTGTAAATATTAGAATGTGAATATTGATATAATTGTTGGTCTAAAACAGATTGTGATTCTGCTCTGTTTGGACTTTGAGCTTGTGTGGACTCTTGGCTTGGATAGCTAGCTTAGAGGTAAGCTTTCGTGTCCTCGGTTTAGCCATGTTGTGGTTCCACCATGTCCCATGGGGATATGGTATATGCATGTTGTGTTACATGCTTTTGATGTTTTGGAAATGTTGTTGAGCTATTGTATGTTAGTGCCTTGTTGATATGCATGGAGGTGTTCCACCTATACGGTAAGCCTGAGTATGTAGAACATACAATAGGGTGAGGCTGTGGGTGAGGTGCAAGCGGTGTTCCTTGTACTACATGTAGGGAATAGACGTATTCCTACATTTCTCTGGCCAGTAGATAGTGATTACACACATGCCATAGATATTTGTTGCACTACATAGTTTTGGAACTGATAATGATATAAATGCTTTTAGAACTTATATTGCACATGTAAGTGAGCTTGGGGTGGAAGATCCTGAGGACCCCTTGTCTTACTGAGATTTCTTGTTTAGAGATCTCACCCCACGTTTGGGGAATGCTTATTTCAGGGTCAGGTAATGTTGAGACCTCAGGCGGCGGGAGGCCGGAGCTGAGTTAGATTGCTGTTATATTATGCTGCCATGATTGGATGCTGGATTTGCATGCTGTTTATGCTTATAGCTTCAGTTATGTTTATGGAGTTTTATGTTGAGACTTGTTGTTTACTATGCTTATTTGGTTAGCATGGGGATTGTCCATGACACATAGTATTGTTATGTCTTGTTTATGTCTTGCGCCTTTTGAAGTTGTAATAATGTATCAGGATATTTTCTCGGATTACGAGATGTAATGTGATTTAGATACACACTTTATTTATATATTGAGGTATTTGTGATGTCTTATTGCAATTTACATACAGGCGATATTTTATGAAATTGATTAAGTAATCAAGTTGGTAATTGATAATGACGTCATAATTGAAAAGAAAAAGAATATTCCGCAATTTTTAATTAAGCACCGCTTAATACGATGTAATGTTAATATTCCGAGTATACACGGGGTGTTACACCATTCTTCTCAGAGTTGATGATCAATGCTATTTCTGCCTCGCATAGAATGGATAATTCAGTGACTTTGTTGAAAAGCCCTACTTCATGTTTGGGGAAGTCATTCTTTCCTTGATCTTTTGTTCCACTTTCTTGATTTCAAATTTTCTCTTGCGTGTGTTTTGCTTTGTTGCCATGTTTGTATTTGCTTGATAAAGACAGACTCACTGTGATTTAAGAAAAGAGAAGAGAAGGGAGAGTTGATTATAATGAGAGAGACTGTTTCTATATATAACCTTTTGATTACCTATTCACTCAATTTCTTTACATATCTAACACATATCTTGCGTATCAATAGCTGTAAGTTACACAACTTCCCTTTTTTATGTCCGTTACTTCGATTTCCGAACTGATCCCAAAAATCATTCATTACTTTATTTTATTATTATTATTACTAGCTACCAGAATACCATATTTATAATTACTTCCTATTAATATAACCCGTTTTGATTTTACAACATCAAATTACTTTTCGAGTGAAAAGTTGATGGACATACAATTGACTGGTTTCATCATTGTTAATATTGATTATAATGACAATAATAGAAAGTTGATTGGCTCCATTAATATTAAAAATTTAAATTTAATTTATTAGCCCTACTTTTTATTAGAAATAAAGATAAATCAATTAGTTGACTAGAGTAAAGCAGCGACTTTCCTTTAATTTGTACAAATTTTTTATAAGTAATTTAAAACGGAAACAAGAGATTCTACTCAATGTAATCAAAATCGAGATATTACTTGACATGTAAATCATGGAATTGAAGATATGGATCCTAATATCTCATTTAAAATACAAAGTTATACTCAAATATATAAATATATAATAATAATAATAATAATAACAACGTAACTCAATTTTTAGATCTATCATAATTTTATAATAGTATTATTATTTAAAATCCACATATTACAAACAGTGTTGTGAAACCCGGGTCGACTCGAAATCTGGCAAACCGATCATCGGACCGGTTCGGATCAAGCATTGTGTAAGAACCCGCACCGCTAAATTAGGAATTTAAATAATTTAATTGTGAGTTAAGAAATAATTCCATAATTGACTTTGAATAAATATGGAAAGAGCATAATAATTATATTAAGTCACTTTTCAGAAAGAAAGTTAAAACACTGGGTATTTCACGGTATAAATGAATAACGGCGAAATAATCTAAAAAATAGAAATAAAAATATGAATATTCCTAGAAAAATATCTAGGTTAAGAATATCAAGTTTAGGGTAAAAATAATAAACAATGATGTCAGAACTAACACCGACTATTTCGCTGTATAAAACGCGTACCAGTGAAGCTTGTCTACGAAGGCAGGGGTTACACTATTGATTTGTTTATCTTGCCCCTAGCCTCTGTTAATCTGATTTTGGGTATGGATTGGTTGTCTCAAAACTGCGCAATGATTGATTGCCGCGGAAAGATGTTGATATTATCTCATGAGAAGCCCGTTGTTTGTCCGTCTCCTTATCTGTCTGTCTGTCAAGATGTTAAGTCCTTAAAGGTTGGTGATCTTGGTTATGTGTTCTTGGGTGGAATTGTTGGTGATAAGGAAGAAGAAATTTCAAATATTTCGGTGGTTAATGAATTTGCTGATGTATTTTCTGATGAGATACAAGAGTTTCCACCTGAGAGGGAGATTGAATTCTCCATTAACTTGTTGCTTGGTATGGGGCCTGTCTCTTTGGCTACATACCGGATATAGCCACTGGAGCTGGCTGAGTTGAGGAAGCATATTGAAGAGCTATCTGCAAAGAACTTTATCAGTCCGAGTGTGTCTCCATGGGGAGCACCAGTAATATTTATAAAAAAGAAGGATGGTAGCATGGGATTGTGTATTGACTATCGGCAATTGAATAAGGTTACGATTAAGAACAGGTACCCTTTACCCCATATTGATGATCTTCTGGACCATTTGAGGGGTGCTTGTGTGTTTTCGAAGATTGATCTCCGGTCCGGATATCACCCGATCCGGATTAAGCCGGAGGATGTGTCTAAAACGGCGTTCCGATCCAGATACGAACATTTTGAATATCAGGTGATTCCTTTTAGGCTTACTAATGCCCTGACGGTGTTCATGGATTATATGAATTGCATCTTTAAACCATATCTGGATCAGTTTGTTCCTTCGGGCTCTGTATTGATTCCACTCCTGCTCCATCAATTCCATTCTTCCAAGGTAGGTGGCCATGCTGGAATCCGTCGAACACTTATCCGGATTAGTGCCTCTTTCACCTGGAAAAACATTAAAAAAGACATTCAGGAGTACATACAGTAGTGTGAAGTTTGTCAAAAGGCTAAATCATAGAATCATTCACAGATATTCTCGTGGTGGTGGACAGACTTACTAAAGGAGCTCATTTTGTGGCCTTACCATCAAAATATTCAGCAGCGAAGGTAGCTCAGGTATTTTGGGACACGGTAGGGAAGCTACACGGACCCCCAAGATCCATAGTTTCAGATCGTGACCCCATATTCACTAGTGAATTCTGGAAGACTCTTTTCAAGTTACAGGGGACTGCGCCTCACTTTTCCTCTGCATACCACCCTCAATCTGACGGCCAGACAGAGAGAGTGAAGTAGAGTCTCGAACAATACCTTTGTTGCTTCGTGCGTGACAACCAGTCAACATGGCATCATTTCCTCAGTTGGGCAGAGTTCCACTATAACACTGAATATAATCGATCCACGCAAACCACCCCATTTCAGGCCACGTATGGACGTTCTCCACCTTGCCTTTTAGCTTACACCTTGGGATCCACTTCCCTTGAAGCGGTGGACACAGATCTCCATCAGCGCACGCTGGCCCTAGCATCATTGAAACAGAACTTAAAAAAGGCACAAGCTTTAATGAAGGCATAGGCGGACCGCAAACGTAAAGACCATACCTTTCAAACCGGAGAACAAGTACTCTTGCGACTTCAACCATATCGTCCGTTGACAATACACCGACGATCGTCACACAAACTTAGTCTATGATTTTATGGTCCTTTTGAAGTTTCGGAGTGAATTGGAAAGGTAGCATATCGTCTGAAAAAACCTGAAGGGTCAAGAGTCCACCCAGTCTTCCATGTATTGCTCTTGAGGACTTTCATCTCTAATGGGTACCACAAGGTCCACCCTGTAATCGCGGACCTCCAAAGCACTCCATAGATGCATGTTTCAGCAGCTGTTGTAGCTCAACGCGTTATCTGGAGACAGGACCGTGAGAGTTAATCTCGTTGATCTCTAACTATGAGTGTGAAATTTGATTAAATTGTTTTTTATTTTTAAAATCTACCTCGTTGATCTCTACACTTTGGTTTTATCTGTCTTTGTCGTGTTGCTTTTATCTTGAATATTTCGTTAGAAAGATAAATAAACAAGAAAAGTTGTACTTACAATTATTATTTTTTTTACAACTTCTTACAACCATGTCTTAACACCGTTGATTTACGCCAATCAACGGTTATTAATGATTTATTAATTCATAATAAATGATAACCGTTGATTGGCGTAAATCAAAAGTGTTAAGATATGTTTGGAAGAAATTAAAAAAAAAAGTTTTAAGTATAACCTTCCTCTCAACGAACATAAAATTTCTAAATCATAAGCAGATATCGAACACGAAAAAAAGAAAGATCAATAATATTGAATTACATTAAACATCTAGTTAACCATATGCTATTAACAACAACCAAAAAACTGTTTGGAACCATGGAACTAGTACAATCCAGCACGTGACATCCGCATCCACTCAATTCAAGATTTGATATCTGTGAGGGAGGAAACAATTGAAAGTGGCTGTGGTCGCAGTGAATTAAATTTATTCTCTTGTGCTATAGCAACCAAATTAAGCTTCAAATTTTCCAAAGAAGCCTTGAAGTTCTCAAGATCGCCCAAACTCATCTCCTCAATCGAATTTTCCCACCAAAAGTTAAAGAAGCTATCAGTCATGATTTGTGACATTGCTTGCAGATGCATCTTTCTCTCCTCCAATTGAGCCTCGGAGGCCTCATATTGTAGAATTAAGGATTCAAGTGCCTGTTGCTTCTTCCTTTCATCATCACGGACATATCGGTTGGGATCCGAATACCTTCCTGCAACGAAGCGTTGAATGACAGTGTCTGTACTGGGATAGCCACAAGCATGAAGGTTGCCATTCTTCTCAGAGTTGATGATCAATGCTATTTCTGCCTCGCATAGAATGGATAATTCAGTGACTTTGTTGAAAAGCCCTACTTCATGTTTGGGGGAAAGTCATTCTTTCCTTGATCTTTTGTTCCACTTTCTTGATTTCAAATTTTCTCTTGCGTGTGTTTGGCTTTGTTGCCATGTTTGTGTTTGCTTGATAAAGACAGACTCACTGTGATTTAAGAAAAGAGAAGAGAAAGGAGAGTTGATTATAATGAGAGAGACTGTTTCTATATATAACCCTTTGATTACCTATTCACTCAATATCTTTACATATCTAACACATATCTTGCGTATCAATAGCTGTATTCACACAACTCACAAGAGTACGCTTAAATATATTTCCTTTTTTAATTAGTTATCGCTATTAATACATATAACTGCCTATCTGAAAGTTATACAACTTCCTTTTTTTATGTCCGTTACTTCGATTTCCGAATTGATCCCAAAAATCATTCATTACTTTATTTTATTATTATTATTACTAGCTACCAGAATACCATATTTTATAATTACTTCCTATTAATATAACCCGTTTTGATTTTACAACATCAAATTACTTTTCGAGTGAAAAGTTGATGGACATACAATTGACTGGTTTCATCATTGTTGATATTGATTATAATGACAATAATAGAAAGTTGATTGGCTCCATTAATATTAAAAATTTAAATTTAATTTATTAGCACTACTTTTTATTAGAAATAAAGATAAATCAATTAGTTGACTAGAGTAAAGCAGCGACTTTCCTTTAATTTGTACAAATTTTTTATAAGTAATTTAAAACGGAAACAAGAGATTCTACTCAATGTAATCAAAATCGAGATATTACTTGACATGTAAATCATGGAATTGAAGATATGGATCCTAATATCTCATTTAAAATACAAAGTTATACTCAAATATAAAAATATATATAATAATAATAATAATAATAATAATAATAACAACGTAACTCAATTTTTAGATCTATCATAATTTTATAATAGTATTATTATTTAAAATCCACATATTACAAACAGTGTTGTGAAACCCGGGTCGACTCGAAATCTGGCAAACCGATCATCGGACCGGTTCGGATCAAGCATTGTGTAAGAACCCGCACCGCTAAATTAGGAATTTAAATAATTTAATTGTGAGTTAAGAAATAATTCCATAATTGACTTTGAATAAATATGGAAAGAGCATAATAATTATATTAAGTCACTTTCAGAAAGAAAGTGAAAACACTGGGTATTTCACGGTATAAATGAATAACGGCGAAATAATCCAAAAAATAGAAATAAAAATATGAATATTCCTAGAAAAATATCTAGGTTAAGAATATCAAGTTTGGGGTAAAAATAATAAACAATGATGTCAGAACTAACACCGACTATTTCGCTGTATAAAACGCGTACCAGTGAAGCTTGTCTACGAAGGCAGGGGTTACACTATTGATTTGTTTATCTTGCCCCTGGCCTCTGTTAATCTGATTTTGGGTATGGATTGGTTGTCTCAAAACTGCGCAATGATTGATTGCCGCGGAAAGATGTTGATATTATCTCATGAGAAGCCCGCTGTTTGTCCGTCTCCTTATCTGTCTGTCTGTCAAGATGTTAAGTCCTTAAAGGTTGGTGATCTTGGTTATGTGTTCTTGGGTGGAATTGTTGGTGATAAGGAAGAAGAAATTTCAAATATTCCGGTGGTTAATGAATTTGCTGATGAGATACTAGAGTTTCCACCTGAGAGGGAGATTGAATTCTCCATTGACTTGTTGCTTGGTATGGGGCCTATCTCTTTGGCTACATACCGGATATAGCCACTGGAGCTGGCTGAGTTGAGGAAGCATATTGAAGAGCTATCTGCAAAGAACTTTATCAGTCCGAGTGTGTCTCCATGGGGAGCACCAGTAATATTTATAAAAAAGAAGGATGGTAGCATGGGATTGTGTATTGACTATCGGCAATTGAATAAGGTTACGATTAAGAACAGGTACCCTTTACCCCATATTGATGATCTTCTGGACCATTTGAGGGGTGCTTGTGTGTTTTCGAAGATTGATCTCCGGTCCGGATACCACCAGATCCGGATTAAGCCGGAGGATGTGTCTAAAACGGCGTTCCGATCCAGATACGAACATTTTGAATATCAGGTGATTCCTTTTAGGCTTACTAATGCCCCGACGGTGTTCATGGATTATATGAATCGCATCTTTAAACCATATCTGGATCAGTTTGTTCCTTCGGGCTCTGTATTGATTCCACTCCTGCTCCATCAATTCCATTCTTCCAAGGTAGGTGGCCATGCTGGAATCCGTCGAACACTCATCCGGATTAGTGCCTCTTTCACCTGGAAAAACATTAAAAAAGACATTCAGGAGTACATACAGTAGTGTGAAGTATGTCAAAAGGCTAAATCTTAGAACCATTCACAGATATTCTCGTGGTGGTGGACAGACTTACTAAAGGAGCTCATTTCGTGGCCTTACCATCAAAATATTCAGCAGCGAAGGTAGCTCAGGTATTTTGGGACACGGTAGGGAAGCTACACGGACCCCCAAGATCCATAGTTTCAGATCGTGACCCCATATTCACTAGTGAATTCTGGAA
Source organism: Gastrolobium bilobum (assembly GCF_033153095.1). NCBI lineage: Eukaryota > Viridiplantae > Streptophyta > Magnoliopsida > Fabales > Fabaceae > Gastrolobium > Gastrolobium bilobum. Next base: position 174,513 of record NW_026896003.1, read on the forward strand.
GACTCTTTTCAAGTTACAGGGGACTGCGCCTCACTTTTCCTCTGCATACCACCCTCAATCTGACGGCCAGACAGAGAGAGTGAACTAGAGTCTCGAACAATACCTCTGTTGCTTCGTGCGTGACAACCAGTCAACATGGCATCATTTCCTCAGTTGGGCAGAGTTCCACTATAACACTGAATATAATCGATCCACGCAAACCACCCCATTTCAGGCCACGTATGGACGTTCTCCACCTTGCCTTTTAGCTTACACCTTGGGATCCACTTCCCTTGAAGCGGTGGACACAGATCTCCATCAGCGCACGCTGGCCCTAGCATCATTGAAACAGAACTTAAAAAAGGCACAAGCTTTAATGAAGGCATAGGCGGACCGCAAACGTAAAGACCATACCTTTCAAACCGGAGATCAAGTACTCTTGCGACTTCAACCATATCGTCCGTTGACTATACACCGACGATCGTCACACAAACTTAGTCTATGATTTTATGGTCCTTTTGAAGTTCCGGAGCGAATCGGAAAGGTAGCATATCGTCTGAAACTACCTGAAGGGTCAAGAGTCCACCCAGTCTTCCATGTATTGCTCTTGAGGCCTTTCATCTCTAATGGGTACCACAAGGTCCACCCTGTAATCGCGGACCTCCAAAGCACTCCACAGATGCATGTTTCAGCAGCTGTTGTAGCTCAGCGTGTTATCTGGAGACAGGACCGTGAGATACCCCAAGTACTCGTACAATGGCAAGGATTGCCACCGGAGGAGTCTACCTGGGAAGACGACAAGATGGTGTTTGGGAAAGGAGTTTCAAAGATTCAACCTTTACCGTTTCCTTTGAACGACGAGAGTAAAGAAGGTGTAGAGGAAACGACGGCTAAAGGAAATGTGCTGGGACATCCAACTGACTTGGGTTTAGAGTACAACATTAATTTAGCCGCAGAGCCAGCCAATCAAATCGTGGCAGTTGAGGGACCACGTGCCTCTTCCATAAGTCAAGGGTCAGTAGCCACCAGCTAGCTCCCATCCACGCAAACACTCCAGAATCTTCCCACTGACAGTTTATCTGGGCCAGTGGACGAAGCTATTGGTCCAAGACATCTCGAGGACGAGATTGATTTCGTAGGGGGAAGGGATGTTGTGAACCAATCTATTGGGTCGAGGATAGCTAGGCCCAATCGAGTTAAGAAGCAGCCCAGTTATTTGAAGGATTATTTCCAATAAGTGAATTGGCCCATATGATTAATAGAAGTTGTTGTAATTAGTAATGGAAGGGAAAATAGAAAAGATTGTAACAGAATTGGTTATATAGTCAAAGGAGGGGCGTGAAGAATAGACAGAAAATTGTTGGACAATCTCTCTCTTTTTCTCTCTCTCTCATCATTTTTCTTCTTCTCTCTGACGTTTATATCCTTCTTTCTCAGATCTAAGTCCTTACAGAAACTCTATGATTCACCAATACACTAATAAAGATTGCATTAAAAGAACCCAACATTGCGATGAAATTATAAATTTATAGCCAAAAATCTAAAAGACTAAAATGCAACGGCAATCTCTCACAGCATACAACATTAAAGAAGGAGTTACCTGGACTCTGTAAAATGAGAGATTTCAACTTGAGCGTATGGAATTATCAGAGTCAGTAATTTGAGAGAAATGTTTGGGAGATAGGGTTTGTACCCGATTCCAATATATTTGACGATAGCTTTTTAAGAATAAAGGGATCGGGTTTAATGTGTTTTCAACAATTCACCGGGGGCGGTTTTTCAAATCCTAAATTTGGCGTAATGAACATTCTACCAAAACCTTCAATATCATTATCAAACGATTCCAAGCCAACAAACACCCAATGCAGAAAAGACAAAAACTTTGGAACGAACCTGTGGTGGTGTGGTTCAGAAGAAGCCAAGAAGGACCAAGAAGAGAGAGAGATACACGAAAAAGGGCGTGAACAGAAGCAAGAGGGGCAATAATATATTTGCTCTGAAAGAGGTGCTATGAGAAGACACCCCCACATAGCTGCAATCCCACCCACAAGCACCTCTTTCTCTATACTTTCCCAAAACCGTATCCGAACGTTGTTTTCTTTGGTGGAGTTAATCTCGTTGATCTCTAACTATGAGTGTGAAATTTGATTAAATTGTTTTTTATACACGAAAAAAAGAAAGATCAATAATATTGAATTACAGTAAACATCTAGTTAACCATATGCTATTAACAATAACCAAAAAACTGTTTGGAACCATGGAACTAGTACAATCCAGCACGTGACATCCGCATCCACTCAATTCAAGATTTGATATCTGTGAGGGAGGAAACAATTGAAAGTGGCTGTGGTCGCAGTGAATTGAACTTCTTCTCTTGTGCTATAGCAACCAAATTAAGCTTCAAATTTTCCAAAGAAGCCTTGAAGTTCTCAAGATCGCCCAGACATATCGGTTGGGATCCGAATACCTTCCTGCAACGAAGCGTTGAATGACAGTGTCTGTACTGGGATAGCCACAAGCATGAAGGTTGCCATTCTTCTCAGAGTTGATGATCAATGCTATTTCTGCCTCGCATAGAATGGATAATTCAGTGACTTTGTTGAAAAGCCCTACTTCATGTTTGGGGAAAGTCATTCTTTCCTTGATCTTTTGTTCCACTTTCTTGATTTCAAATTTTCTCTTGCGTGTGTTTGGCTTTGTTGCCATGTTTGTGTTTGCTTGATAAAGACAGACTCACTGTGATTTAAGAAAAGAGAAGAGAAAGGAGAGTTGAATATAATGAGAGAGACTGTTTCTATATATAACCCTTTGATTACCTATTCACTCAATATCTTTACATATCTAACACATATCTTGCGTATCAATAGCTGTATTCACACAACTCACAAGAGTACGCTTAAATATATTTCCTTTTTTAATTAGTTATCGCTATTAATACATATAACTGCCTATCTGAAAGTTATACAACTTCCTTTTTTTATGTCCGTTACTTCGATTTCCGAATTGATCCCAAAAATCATTCATTACTTTATTTTATTATTATTATTACTAGCTACCAGAATACCATATTTTATAATTACTTCCTATTAATATAACCCGTTTTGATTTTACAACATCAAATTACTTTTCGAGTGAAAAGTTGATGGACATACAATTGACTGGTTTCATCATTGTTGATATTGATTATAATGACAATAATAGAAAGTTGATTGGCTCCATTAATATTAAAAATTTAAATTTAATTTATTAGCACTACTTTTTATTAGAAATAAAGATAAATCAATTAGTTGACTAGAGTAAAGCAGCGACTTTCCTTTAATTTGTACAAATTTTTTATAAGTAATTTAAAACGGAAACAAGAGATTCTACTCAATGTAATCAAAATCGAGATATTACTTGACATGTAAATCATGGAATTGAAGATATGGATCCTAATATCTCATTTAAAATACAAAGTTATACTCAAATATATAATAATAATAATAATAATAATAATAATAATAATAATAATAATAATAATAATAATAATAACAACGTAACTCAATTTTTAGATCTATCATAATTTTATAATAGTATTATTATTTAAAATCCACATATTACAAACAGTGTTGTGAAACCCGGGTCGACTCGAAATCTGGCAAACCGATCATCGGACCGGTTCGGATCAAGCATTGTGTAAGAACCCGCACCGCTAAATTAGGAATTTAAATAATTTAATTGTGAGTTAAGAAATAATTCCATAATTGACTTTGAATAAATATGGAAAGAGCATAATAATTATATTAAGTCACTTTTCAGAAAGAAAGTGAAAACACTGGGTATTTCACGGTATAAATGAATAACGGCGAAATAATCCAAAAAATAGAAATAAAAATATGAATATTCCTAGAAAAATATCTAGGTTAAGAATATCAAGTTTGGGGTAAAAATAATAAACAATGATGTCAGAACTAACACCGACTATTTCGCTGTATAAAACGCGTACCAGTGAAGCTTGTCTACGAAGGCAGGGGTTACACTATTGATTTGTTTATCTTGCCCCTGGCCTCTGTTAATCTGATTTTGGGTATGGATTGGTTGTCTCAAAACTGCGCAATGATTGATTGCCGCGGAAAGATGTTGATATTATCTCATGAGAAGCCCGCTGTTTGTCCGTCTCCTTATCTGTCTGTCTGTCAAGATGTTAAGTCCTTAAAGGTTGGTGATCTTGGTTATGTGTTCTTGGGTGGAATTGTTGGTGATAAGGAAGAAGAAATTTCAAATATTCCGGTGGTTAATGAATTTGCTGATGTATTTTCTGATGAGATACCAGAGTTTCCACCTGAGAGGGAGATTGAATTCTCCATTGACTTGTTGCTTGGTATGGGGCCTATCTCTTTGGCTACATACCGGATATAGCCACTGGAGCTGGCTGAGTTGAGGAAGCATATTGAAGAGCTATCTGCAAAGAACTTTATCAGTCCGAGTGTGTCTCCATGGGGAGCACCAGTAATATTTATAAAAAAGAAGGATGGTAGCATGGGATTGTGTATTGACTATCGGCAATTGAATAAGGTTACGATTAAGAACAGGTACCCTTTACCCCATATTGATGATCTTCTGGACCATTTGAGGGGTGCTTGTGTGTTTTCGAAGATTGATCTCCGGTCCGGATACCACCAGATCCGGATTAAGCCGGAGGATGTGTCTAAAACGGCGTTCCGATCCAGATACGAACATTTTGAATATCAGGTGATTCCTTTTAGGCTTACTATGAATCACATCTTTAAACCATATCTGGATCAGTTTGTTCCTTCGGGCTCTGTATTGATTCCACTCCTGCTCCATCAATTCCATTCTTCCAAGGTAGGTGGCCATGCTGGAATCCGTCGAACACTCATCCGGATTAGTGCCTCTTTCACCTGGAAAAACATTAAAAAAGACATTCAGGTACATACAGTAGTGTGAAGTATGTCAAAAGGCTAAATCTTAGAACCATTCACAGATATTCTCGTGGTGGTGGACAGACTTACTAAAGGAGCTCATTTCGTGGCCTTACCATCAAAATATTCAGCAGCGAAGGTAGCTCAGGTATTTTGGGACACGGTAGGGAAGCTACACGGACCCCCAAGATCCATAGTTTCAGATCGTGACCCCATATTCACTAGTGAATTCTGGAAGACTCTTTTCAAGTTACAGGGGACTGCGCCTCACTTTTCCTCTGCATACCACCCTCAATCTGACGGCCAGACAGAGAGAGTGAACTAGAGTCTCGAACAATACCTCTGTTGCTTCGTGCGTGACAACCAGTCAACATGGCATCATTTCCTCAGTTGGGCAGAGTTCCACTATAACACTGAATATAATCGATCCACGCAAACCACCCCATTTCAGGCCACGTATGGACGTTCTCCACCTTGCCTTTTAGCTTACACCTTGGGATCCACTTCCCTTGAAGCGGTGGACACAGATCTCCATCAGCGCACGCTGGCCCTAGCATCATTGAAACAGAACTTAAAAAAGGCACAAGCTTTAATGAAGGCATAGGCGGACCGCAAACGTAAAGACCATACCTTTCAAACCGGAGATCAAGTACTCTTGCGACTTCAACCATATCGTCCGTTGACTATACACCGACGATCGTCACACAAACTTAGTCTATGATTTTATGGTCCTTTTGAAGTTCCGGAGCGAATCGGAAAGGTAGCATATCGTCTGAAACTACCTGAAGGGTCAAGAGTCCACCCAGTCTTCCATGCTCTTGAGGCCTTTCATCTCTAATGGGTACCACAAGGTCCACCCTGTAATCGCGGACCTCCAAAGCACTCCACAGATGCATGTTTCAGCAGCTGTTGTAGCTCAGCGTGTTATCTGGAGACAGGACCGTGAGATACCCCAAGTACTCGTACAATGGCAAGGATTGCCACCGGAGGAGTCTACCTGGGAAGACGACAAGATGGTGTTTGGGAAAGGAGTTTCAAAGATTCAACCTTTACCGTTTCCTTTGAACGACGAGAGTAAAGAAGGTGTAGAGGAAACGGCGGCTAAAGGAAATGTGCTGGGACATCCAACTGACTTGGGTTTAGAGTACAACATTAATTTAGCCGCAGAGCCAGCCAATCAAATCGTGGCAGTTGAGGGACCACGTGCCTCTTCCATAAGTCAAGGGTCAGTAGCCACCAGCTAGCTCCCATCCACGCAAACACTCCAGAATCTTCCCACTGACAGTTTATCTGGGCCAGTGGACGAAGCTATTGGTCCAAGACATCTCGAGGACGAGATTGATTTCGTAGGGGGAAGGGATGTTGTGAACCAATCTATTGGGTCGAGGATAGCTAGGCCCAATCGAGTTAAGAAGCAGCCCAGTTATTTGAAGGATTATTTCCAATAAGTGAATTGGCCCATATGATTAATAGAAGTTGTTGTAATTAGTAATGGAAGGGAAAATAGAAAAGATTGTAACAGAATTGGTTATATAGTCAAAGGAGGGGCGTGAAGAATAGACAGAAAATTGTTGGACAATCTCTCTCTCTCTCTCTCTCTCATTATTTTTCTTCTTCTCTCTGACGTTTATCTCCTTCTTTCTCAGATCTAAGTCCTTACAGAAACTCTATGATTCACCAATACACTAATAAAGATTGCATTAAAAGAACCCAACATTGCGATGAAATTATAAATTTATAGCCAAAAATCTAAAAGACTAAAATGCAACGGCAATCTCTCACTGCATACAACACTAAAGAAGGAGTTACCTGGACTCTGTAAAATGAGAGATTTCAACTTGAGCGTATGGAATTATCAGAGTCAGTAATTTGAGAGAAATGTTTGGGAGATGATAAAATCGAGAAAGCTAAAAGAGAGGGTTAGGGTTTGTACCCGATTCCAATATATTTGACGATAGCTTTTTAAGAATAAAGGGATCGGGTTTAATGTGTTTTCAACAATTCACCGGGGGCGGTTTTTCAAATCCTAAATTTGGCGTAATGAACATTCTACCAAAACCTTCAATATCATTATCAAACGATTCCAAGCCAACAAACACCCAATGCAGAAAAGACAAAAACTTTGGAACGAACCTGTGGTGGTGTGGTTCAGAAGAAGCCAAGAAGGACCAAGAAGAGAGAGAGATACACGAAAAAGGGCGTGAACAGAAGCAAGAGGGGCAATAATATATTTGCTCTGAAAGAGGTGCTATGAGAAGACACCCCCACATAGCTGCAATCCCACCCACAAGCACCTCTTTCTCTATACTTTCCAAAACCGTATCCGAACGTTGTTTTCTTTGGTGGAGTTAATCTCGTTGATCTCTAACTATGAGTGTGAAATTTGATTAAATTGTTTTTTATTTTTAAAATCTACCTCGATAACACTTTGGTTTTATCTGTCTTTGTCGTGTTGCTTTTATCTTGAATATTTCGTTAGAAAGATAAATGAACAAGAAAAGTTATACTTACAATTTTTTTTTTTTACAACTTCTTACAACCATGTCTTAACACCGTTGATTTACGCCAATCAACGGTTATTAATTATTTATTAATTCATAATAAATGATAACCGTTGATTGGCGTAAATCAAAAGTGTTAAGATATGGTTGTAAGAAATTATAAAAAAAAAGTTTTAAGTATAACCTTCCTCTCAACGAACATAAAATTTCTAAATCATAAGTAGATATCGAACACGAAAAAAAGAAAGATCAATAATATTGAATTACAGTAAACATCTAGTTAACCATATGCTAAAAACTGTTTGGAACCATGGAACTAGTACAATCCAGCACGTGACATCCGCATCCACTCAATTCAAGATTTGATATCTGTGAGGGAGGAAACAATTGAAAGTGGCTGTGGTCGCAGTGAATTGAACTTCTTCTCTTGTGCTATAGCAACCAAATTAAGCTTCAAATTTTCCAAAGAAGCCTTGAAGTTCTCAAGATCGCCCAAACTCATCTCCTCAATCGAATTTTCCCACCAAAAGTTAAAGAAGCTATCAGTCATGATTTGTGACATTGCTTGCAGATGCATCTTTCTCTCCTCCAATTGAGCCTCGGAGGCCTCATATTGTAGAATTAAGGATTCAAGTGCCTGTTGCTTCTTCCTTTCATCATCACGGACATATCGGTTGGGATCCGAATACCTTCCTGCAACGAAGCGTTGAATGACAGTGTCTGTACTGGGATAGCCATAGAATGGATAATTCAGTGACTTTGTTGAAAAGCCCTACTTCATGTTTGGGGAAACTTTCTTGATTTCAAATTTTCTCTTGCGTGTGTTTGGCTTTGTTGCCATGTTTGTGTTTTTGATTCACTGTGATTTAAGAAAAGAGAAGAGAAAGGAGAGTTGATTATAATGAGAGAGACTGTTTCTATATATAACCCTTTTCATTTAAAATACAAAGTTATACTCAAATATATAAATATATAATAATAATAATAATAATAATAATAACAACGTAACTCAATTTTTAGATCTATCATAATTTTATAATAGTATTATTATTTAAAATCCACATATTACAAACAGTGTTGTGAAACCCGGGTCGACTCGAAATCTGGCAAACCGATCATCGGACCGGTTCGGATCAAGCATTGTGTAAGAACCCGCACCGCTAAATTAGGAATTTAAATAATTTAATTGTGAGTTAAGAAATAATTCCATAATTGACTTTGAATAAATATGGAAAGAGCATAATAATTATATTAAGTCACTTTTCAGAAAGAAAGTGAAAACACTGGGTATTTCACGGTATAAATGAATAACGGCGAAATAATCCAAAAAATAGAAATAAAAATATGAATATTCCTAGAAAAATATCTAGGTTAAGAATATCAAGTTTGGGGTAAAAATAATAAACAATGATGTCAGAACACCGACTATTTCGCTGTATAAAACGCGTACCAGTGAAGCTTGTCTACGAAGGCAGGGGTTACACTATTGATTTGTTTATCTTGCCCCTGGCCTCTGTTAATCTGATTTTGGGTATGGATTGGTTGTCTCAAAACTGCGCAATGATTGATTGCCGCGGAAAGATGTTGATATTATCTCATGAGAAGCCCGCTGTTTGTCCGTCTCCTTATCTGTCTGTCTGTCAAGATGTTAAGTCCTTAAAGGTTGGTGATCTTGGTTATGTGTTCTTGGGTGGAATTGTTGGTGATAAGGAAGAAGAAATTTCAAATATTCCGGTGGTTAATGAATTTGCTGATGTATTTTCTGATGAGATACCAGAGTTTCCACCTGAGAGGGAGATTGAATTCTCCATTGACTTGTTGCTTGGTATGGGGCCTATCTCTTTGGCTACATACCGGATATAGCCACTGGAGCTGGCTGAGTTGAGGAAGCATATTGAAGAGCTATCTGCAAAGTTTATCAGTCCGAGTGTGTCTCCATGGGGAGCACCAGTAATATTTATAAAAAAGAAGGATGGTAGCATGGGATTGTGTATTGACTATCGGCAATTGAATAAGGTTACGATTAAGAACAGGTACCCTTTACCCCATATTGATGATCTTCTGGACCATTTGAGGGGTGCTTGTGTGTTTTCGAAGATTGATCTCCGGTCCGGATACCACCAGATCCGGATTAAGCCGGAGGATGTGTCTAAAACGGCGTTCCGATCCAGATACGAACATTTTGAATATCAGGTGATTCCTTTTAGGCTTACTAATGCCCCGACGGTGTTCATGGATTATATGAATCGCATCTTTAAACCATATCTGGATCAGTTTGTTCCTTCGGGCTCTGTATTGATTCCACTCCTGCTCCATCAATTCCATTCTTCCAAGGTAGGTGGCCATGCTGGAATCCGTCGAACACTCATCCGGATTAGTGCCTCTTTCACCTGGAAAAACATTAAAAAATACATTCAGGAGTACATACAGTAGTGTGAAGTATGTCAAAAGGCTAAATCTTAGAACCATTCACAGATATTCTCGTGGTGGTGGACAGACTTACTAAAGGAGCTCATTTCGTGGCCTTACCATCAAAATATTCAGCAGCGAAGGTAGCTCAGGTATTTTGGGACACGGTAGGGAAGCTACACGGACCCCCAAGATCCATAGTTTCAGATCGTGACCCCATATTCACTAGTGAATTCTGGAAGACTCTTTTCAAGTTACAGGGGACTGCGCCTCACTTTTCCTCTGCATACCACCCTCAATCTGACGGCCAGACAGAGAGAGTGAACTAGAGTCTCGAACAATACCTCTGTTGCTTCGTGCGTGACAACCAGTCAACATGGCATCATTTCCTCAGTTGGGCAGAGTTCCACTATAACACTGAATATAATCGATCCACGCAAACCACCCCATTTCAGGCCACGTATGGACGTTCTCCACCTTGCCTTTTAGCTTACACCTTGGGATCCACTTCCCTTGAAGCGGTGGACACAGATCTCCATCAGCGCACGCTGGCCCTAGCATCATTGAAACAGAACTTAAAAAAGGCACAAGCTTTAATGAAGGCATAGGCGGACCGCAAACGTAAAGACCATACCTTTCAAACCGGAGATCAAGTACTCTTGCGACTTCAACCATATCGTCCGTTGACTATACACCGACGATCGTCACACAAACTTAGTCTATGATTTTATGGTCCTTTTGAAGTTCCGGAGCGAATCGGAAAGGTAGCATATCGTCTGAAACTACCTGAAGGGTCAAGAGTCCACCCAGTCTTCCATGTATTGCTCTTGAGGCCTTTCATCTCTAATGGGTACCACAAGGTCCACCCTGTAATCGCGGACCTCCAAAGCACTCCACAGATGCATGTTTCAGCAGCTGTTGTAGCTCAGCGTGTTATCTGGAGACAGGACCGTGAGATACCCCAAGTACTCGTACAATGGCAAGGATTGCCACCGGAGGAGTGTCTACCTGGGAAGACGACAAGATGGTGTTTGGGAAAGGAGTTTCAAAGATTCAACCTTTACCGTTTCCTTTGAACGACGAGAGTAAAGAAGGTGTAGAGGAAACGGCGGCTAAAGGAAATGTGCTGGGACATCCAACTGACTTGGGTTTAGAGTACAACATTAATTTAGCCGCAGAGCCAGCCAATCAAATCGTGGCAGTTGAGGGACCACGTGCCTCTTCCATAAGTCAAGGGTCAGTAGCCACCAGCTAGCTCCCATCCACGCAAACACTCCAGAATCTTCCCACTGACAGTTTATCTGGGCCAGTGGACGAAGCTATTGGTCCAAGACATCTCGAGGACGAGATTGATTTCGTAGGGGGAAGGGATGTTGTGAACCAATCTATTGGGTCGAGGATAGCTAGGCCCAATCGAGTTAAGAAGCAGCCCAGTTATTTGAAGGATTATTTCCAATAAGTGAATTGGCCCATATGATTAATAGAAGTTGTTGTAATTAGTAATGGAAGGGAAAATAGAAAAGATTGTAACAGAATTGGTTATATAGTCAAAGGAGGGGCGTGAAGAATAGACAGAAAATTGTTGGACAATCCCTCTCTTTTTCTCTCTCTCTCATCATTTTTCTTCTTCTCTCTGACGTTTATCTCCTTCTTTCTCAGATCTAAGTCCTTACAGAAACTCTATGATTCACCAATACACTAATAAAGATTGCATTAAAAGAACCCAACATTGCGATGAAATTATAAATTTATAGCCAAAAATCTAAAAGACTAAAATGCAACGGCAATCTCTCACTGCATACAACACTAAAGAAGGAGTTACCTGGACTCTGTAAAATGAGAGATTTCAACTTGAGCGTATGGAATTATCAGAGTCAGTAATTTGAGAGAAATGTTTGGGAGATGATAAAATCGAGAAAGCTAAAAGAGAGGGTTAGGGTTTGTACCCGATTCCAATATATTTGACGATAGCTTTTTAAGAATAAAGGGATCGGGTTTAATGTGTTTTTCAAATCCTAAATTTGGCGTAATGAACATTCTACCAAAACCTTCAATATCATTATCAAACGATTCCAAGCCAACAAACACCCAATGCAGAAAAGACAAAAACTTTGGAACGAACCTGTGGTGGTGTGGTTCAGAAGAAGCCAAGAAGGACCAAGAAGAGAGAGAGATACACGAAAAAGGGCGTGAACAGAAGCAAGAGGGGCAATAATATATTTGCTCTGAAAGAGGTGCTATGAGAAGACACCCCCACATAGCTGCAATCCCACCCACAAGCACCTCTTTCTCTATACTTTCCCAAAACCGTATCCGAACGTTGTTTTCTTTGGTGGAGTTAATCTCGTTGATCTCTAACTATGAGTGTGAAATTTGATTAAATTGTTTTTTATTTTTAAAATCTACCTCGATAACACTTTGGTTTTATCTGTCTTTGTCGTGTTGCTTTTATCTTGAATATTTCGTTAGAAAGATAAATGAACAAGAAAAGTTATACTTACAAATTTTTTTTTTTACAACTTCTTACAACCATGTCTTAACACCGTTGATTTACGCCAATCAACGGTTATTAATTATTTATTAATTCATAATAAATGATAACCGTTGATTGGCGTAAATCAAAAGTGTTAAGATATGGTTGTAAGAAATTATAAAAAAAAAAGTTTTAAGTATAACCTTCCTCTCAACGAACATAAAATTTCTAAATCATAAGTAGATATCGAACACGAAAAAAAGAAAGATCAATAATATTGAATTACAGTAAACATCTAGTTAACCATATGCTATTAACAATAACCAAAAAACTGTTTGGAACCATGGAACTAGTACAATCCAGCACGTGACATCCGCATCCACTCAATTCAAGATTTGATATCTGTGAGGGAGGAAACAATTGAAAGTGGCTGTGGTCGCAGTGAATTGAACTTCTTCTCTTGTGCTATAGCAACCAAATTAAGCTTCAAATTTTCCAAAGAAGCCTTGAAGTTCTCAAGATCGCCCAAACTCATCTCCTCAATCGAATTTTCCCACCAAAAGTTAAAGAAGCTATCAGTCATGATTTGTGACATTGCTTGCAGATGCATCTTTCTCTCCTCCAATTGAGCCTCGGAGGCCTCATATTGTAGAATTAAGGATTCAAGTGCCTGTTGCTTCTTCCTTTCATCATCACGGACATATCGGTTGGGATCCGAATACCTTCCTGCAACGAAGCGTTGAATGACAGTGTCTGTACTGGGATAGCCACAAGCATGAAGGTTGCCATTCTTCTCAGAGTTGATGATCAATGCTATTTCTGCCTCGCATAGAATGGATAATTCAGTGACTTTGTTGAAAAGCCCTACTTCATGTTTGGGGAAAGTCATTCTTTCCTTGATCTTTTGTTCCACTTTCTTGATTTCAAATTTTCTCTTGCGTGTGTTTGGCTTTGTTGCCATGTTTGTGTTTGCTTGATAAAGACAGACTCACTGTGATTTAAGAAAAGAGAAGAGAAAGGAGAGTTGATTATAATGAGAGAGACTGTTTCTATATATAACCCTTTGATTACCTATTCACTCAATATCTTTACATATCTAACACATATCTTGCGTATCAATAGCTGTATTCACACAACTCACAAGAGTACGCTTAAATATATTTCCTTTTTTAATTAGTTATCGCTATTAATACATATAACTGCCTATCTGAAAGTTATACAACTTCCTTTTTTTATGTCCGTTACTTCGATTTCCGAATTGATCCCAAAAATCATTCATTACTTTATTTTATTATTATTATTACTAGCTACCAGAATACCATATTTTATAATTACTTCCTATTAATATAACCCGTTTTGATTTTACAACATCAAATTACTTTTCGAGTGAAAAGTTGATGGACATACAATTGACTGGTTTTTTTATTAGAAATAAAGATAAATCAATTAGTTGACTAGAGATATTAAAGCAGATCCTAATATCTCATTTAAAATACAAAGTTATACAAATATATAAATATATAATAATAATAATAATAATAATAATAATTTCCTTTAATTTGTACAAATTTAAAAACTGTTTCGAACCATGGAACTAGTACAATCCAGCACGTGACATCCGCATCCACTCAATTCAAGATTTGATATCTGTGAGGGAGGAAACAATTGAAAGTGGTTGTGGTCGCAGTGAATTGAACTTCTTCTCTTGTGCTATAGCAACCAAATTAAGCTTCAAATTTTCCAAAGAAGCCTTGAAGTTCTCAAGATCGCCCAAACTCATCTCCTCAATCGAATTTTCCCACCAAAAGTTAAAGAAGCTATCAGTCATGATTTGTGACATTGCTTGCAGATGCATCTTTCTCTCCTCCAATTGAGCCTCGGAGGCCTCATATTGTAGAATTAAGGATTCAAGTGCCTGTTGCTTCTTCCTTTCATCATCACGGACATATCGGTTGGGATCCGAATACCTTCCTGCAACGAAGCGTTGAATGACAGTGTCTGTACTGGGATAGCCACAAGCATGAAGGTTGCCATTCTTCTCAGAGTTGATGATCAATGCTATTTCTGCCTCGCATAGAATGGATAATTCAGTGACTTTGTTGAAAAGCCCTACTTCATGTTTGGGGAAAGTCATTCTTTCCTTGATCTTTTGTTCCACTTTCTTGATTTCAAATTTTCTCTTGCGTGTGTTTGGCTTTGTTGCCGTGTTTGTGTTTGCTTGATAAAGACAGACTCACTGTGATTTAAGAAAAGAGAAGAGAAATGCGAGTTGATTATAACGAGAGAGACTGTTTCTATATATAACCCTTTGATTACCTGTTCACTCAATATCTTTACATATCTAGCACATATCTTGCGTATCAATAGTTGTATTCACACAACTCACAAGAGTACGCTGAAATATATTTCCTTTTTTAATTATTTATCGCTATTAATACATATAACTGCCTATCTGAAAGTTATACAACTTCCTTTTTTTATGTCCATTACTTCGATTTCCGAATTGATCCCAAAAATCATTCATTACTTTATTTTATTATTATTATTACTAGCTACCAGAATACCAGATTTTATAATTACTTCCTATTAATATAACCCGTTTTGATTTTACAACATCAAATTACTTTTCGAGTGAAAAGTTGATGGACATACAATTGACTGGTTTCATCATTGTTGATATTGATTATAATGACAATAATAGAAAGTTGATTGGCTCCATTGTTGATAATGACAATTGTGCTGGGACATCCAACTGACTTGGGTTTAGAGTACAACATTAATTTAGCCGCAGAGCCAGCCGATCAAATCGTGGCAGTTGAGGGACCACGTGCCTCTTCCATAAGTCAAGGGTCAGTAGCCACCAGCTAGCTCCCATCCACGCAAACACTCCAGAATCTTCCCACTGACAGTTTATCTGGCTCAGTGGACGAAGCTATTGGTCCAAGACATCTCGAGGACGAGATTGATTTCGTAGGGGTAGGGATGTTGTGAACCAATCTATTGGGTCGAGGATAGCTAGGCCCAATCGAGTTAAGAAGCAGCCCAGTTATTTGAAGGATGATTTCCAATAAGTGAATTGGCCCAACATTCTACCAAAACCTTCAATATCGTTATCAAACGATTCCAAGCCAACAAACACCCAATGCAGAAAAGACAAAATCTTTGGAACGAACCTGTGGTGGTGTGGTTCAGAAGAAGCCAAGAAGGACCAAGAAGAGAGAGAGATACACGAAAAAGGGCGTGAACAGAAGCAAGAGGGGCAATAATATATTTGCTCTGAAAGAGGTGCTATGAGAAGACACCCCCACATAGCTGCAATCCCACCCACAAGCACCTCTTTCTCTATACTCCAAAACCGTATCCGAACGTTGTTTTCTTTGGTGGAGTTAATCTCGTTGATCTCTAACTATGAGTGTGAAATTTGATTAAATTGTTTTTTATTTTTAAAATCTACCTCGATAACACTTTGGTTTTATCTGTCTTTGTCGTGTTGCTTTTATCTTGAATATTTCGTTAGAAAGATAAATGAACAAGAAAAGTTATACTTACAATTATTATTTTTTTACAACTTCTTACAACCATGTCTTAACACCGTTGATTTACGCCAATCAACGGTTATTAATTATTTATTAATTCATAATAAATGATAACCGTTGATTGGCGTAAATCAAAAGTGTTAAGATATGGTGGTAAGAAATTATAAAAAAAAAAGTTTTAAGTATAACCTTCCTCTCAACGAACATAAAATTTCTAAATCATAAGTAGATATCGAACACGAAAAAAAGAAAGATCAATAATATTGAATTACAGTAAACATCTAGTTAACCATATGCTATTAACAATAACCAAAAAACTGTTTCGAACCATGGAACTAGTACAATCCAGCACGTGACATCCGCATCCACTCAATTCAAGATTTGATATCTGTGAGGGAGGAAACAATTGAAAGTGGCTGTGGTCGCAGTGAATTGAACTTCTTCTCTTGTGCTATAGCAACCAAATTAAGCTTCAAATTTTCCAAAGAAGCCTTGAAGTTCTCAAGATCGCCCAAACTCATCTCCTCAATCGAATTTTCCCACCAAAAGTTAAAGAAGCTATCAGTCATGATTTGTGACATTGCTTGCAGATGCATCTTTCTCTCCTCCAATTGAGCCTCGGAGGCCTCATATTGTAGAATTAAGGATTCAAGTGCCTGTTGCTTCTTCCTTTCATCATCACGGACATATCGGTTGGGATCCGAATACCTTCCTGCAACGAAGCGTTGAATGACAGTGTCTGTACTGGGATAGCCACAAGCATGAAGGTTGCCATTCTTCTCAGAGTTGATGATCAATGCTATTTCTGCCTCGCATAGAATGGATAATTCAGTGACTTTGTTGAAAAGCCCTACTTCATGTTTGGGGAAAGTCATTCTTTCCTTGATCTTTTGTTCCACTTTCTTGATTTCAAATTTTCTCTTGCGTGTGTTTGGCTTTGTTGCCATGTTTGTGTTTGCTTGA